>NW_026068312.1:182872-256035 GCF_014885135.2 Alexandromys fortis
TAGAGAAAATAAACGCACTGATCAAAGAAAACAGCAAAGCCAACAAATTCTCATCACAAAACATGCAGGAAATATGGGACACAATAAAAAGACCAAACATAAGAATAATAGGAATAGAAGAAGGAGAAGAGGTGCAGCTCAACGGCCCAGAAAATATTTTTAACAAAATTATGGAAGAAAACTTTCCCAACATAAAGAAAGATATTCCTTTGAATATTCAAGAAGCATACAGAACACCAAACAGACTGGATCAAAGAAAAACATCCCCTCGCCATATAATAATCAAAACACAGAATATACAGGTTAAAGGAAGAATATTAAGAGCTGCAAAGGAAAAAGGCCAAGTAACTTATAAAGGTAAACCGATCAGAATTACACCTGACTTCTCTATGGAAACTATGAAATCCAGAAGGTCCTGGATAGAGGTACTGCAGAAGCTAAGAGACCATGGATGCAAACCCAAACTAGTATACCCAGCCAAGCTATCATTCACTATCAATGGAGAAAACAAGACATTCCAGGATAAGAACAAATTTAAACAATACGTAGCCACAAATCCAGCCCTACAGAAGGTAATAGAAGGAAAGTCGCAACCCAAGGAATCGAACATTGCCAACACTGCTTACAACAACTCAGGCATCTAGCAACCCTTCACCAGCACAACTCAAAGAAGGGAGACACACAAACTCTAATACCAAAAAATAATAAGAAGAACTGGAGTAAAGAATCACTGGTCATTAATATCACTTAATATTAATGGTCTCAATTCACCTATAAAAAGGCACAGGCTAAGAGATTGGATACAAAAACAGGATCCAACATTCTTCTGTTTGCAAGAAACACATCTCAGCCACAAAGACAGGCATCTACTCAGAGTAAAGGGTTGGGAAAAGGCTTATCAAGCAAATGGACCTAATTTTAACCCACAAACATATGATCACCTGATTTTCGATAAAGGAGTTAAAAGTATACAATGGAAAAAAGAGAGCATCTTCAACAAATTGTGCTGGCAAAACTGGATGTCAATCTGTAGAAGAATGAAAATAGATACATATCTATCACCATGAACAAAACTCAAGTCCAAGTGGATTAAAGACCTCAATATCAGTCAGAACACACTGAACCTAATAGAAGAGAAAGTGGGAAGTACTCAACAACACATGAGCACAGGAGACCAATTCCTACGTATAACCCCAGCAGCACAGACAGTAAGGGCCTCATTGAATAAATGGGACCTCCTGAGACTGAGAAGCTTCTGTAAAGCAAAGGACACTGTAACTAAGACAGAAAGGCAACCCACTGACTGGGAGAAAATCTTCACCAACCCCGCAACTGACAAAGGTCTGATCTCCAAAATATATAAAGAACTCAAGAAACTAGACCGTAAAAGGCTAATCAACCCAATTATAAAATGGGGCACTGAGCTGAACAGAGAACTCTCAACAGAAGAAGTTCAGATGGCCAAAAGACACCTAAAGTCATGCTCAACTTCCTTAGCGATCAGGGAAATGCAAATCAAGACAACTTTAAGATACCATCTTACACCTGTCAGAATGGCGAAAATCAAAAACACCAATGATAGCCTTTGCTGGAGAGGTTGTGGAGAAAGGGGTACCCTCATCCATTGCTGGTGGGAATGCAAACTTGTGCAACCACTCTGGAAAGCAGTGTGGAGGTTTCTCAGGAAATTCGGGATCAACCTACCCCTGGACCCAGCAATACCACTCTTGGGAATATACCCAAGAGATGCCCGATATGACAGGGGCATTTGTTCAACTATGTTCATAGCAGCATAGCCAGGGCTGTTACATAGAGAAACCCTGTCTTGAAAAAAAAAACAAACAAGCAAACAACAGTTGGTAAAGAATGAAACCAGTCACAAGAAGCTACATATTATGTAACTCTAATCAGAACTAGTACTTAGGGCTGATGAAGTTTGGGGAAATGGGGAGGTATAATAGCTAAAGAATTCCTTTGGGAGGAGTGAAATGTTCTGAAATTAGAGACTGTGATGGTTGGATAATATGTTATAAACATACTCTATACAACAGGATTGTAGCCTTTAAAATGGATGAATTTCTGGGCTGGGGATTATCTCAGTAGTGCTATTTGCCTTGTATGCCTAAGGCCCTGGATTCAATTCCTAGAACAGCAAAGCAATTTTAAAAAATTAAAAGGATGGATTTTTATGGTCTGTGCATTCTGTCAATAAAAACTCTCACCAGGTAATAGCCAACCCAATCTAGTAACTGGCACTATAATTGTGTCTGCTGCGTTTTCTTGTAGCATTACCTGAAGTGACTATGATAGTCAAGAAATTTAGAAAACAGCCTCGGGTGATAAGGAACAACTAAAGGTTTCCTCTGGTGTATTAAAAAATATGCACCCCCCACTATGGAAGTTCCTCAATACATTAAAAATAGTACTGTCGTATGACTCAGCCGTCACTCCTGCGCATCTAGTCAAAGGGCTCTGTTCTGCCACAGAAATGCTTGAGTACCCATGTTTATAACAACCTGCGTTATTTGCAATGGCACGGGAATAGGAATGGCCAAGTAACCCATCAACAGAAGAGAGGCTAATGAAAATGTGGCATATGTACACAATGAGATATTATTCAGCCATAAAGAAAAAAAATAAGCTTATGAAATTCGCGGGGAAATGGATGGATCTGGAAAGGGAGATGACCTAGACTCACAAAGACAAATTCCAAATTCTCTCTCATAGGCAGATCTTAATTTTGTTTTATTTCTTGACTATTGCACACTTCTGAACAGCACAATTTGATTATATTCACCCCATTACCCTCTGTTAGGCCTCTTCTTTTCCCTATGAAACCCTTCTCACCTACCCCTGCTCTTGGTGGTTACATTAGAAAGTGGCATTCTATCCTCCATTAACCATTAACGGTTGCTAGCCCCCTCACCACTGGATGGAGCTTCTTAGGCATCTTCTGTACTTTGATGGAAAATGGGCAGACCCTAACCTTCAGTGTTTCTATCTACGTGAATAAGAGGTTGCAAGAGAGTATAGATTATTAAACTAGATGGAGGCCATGCAAGGGGAACAAGAAGTGATGGGGAGAGGGAGGAGGGCAAAAGGAACCTGAGACATGAATGTGGAACCGTTATTGGCAGGTAGAAGGGAGAAGGACACAGCTAAAATAAGTTTTGTTTGAAAAATGCCATCATGAAACCTAATTCTCCGTACGCTAATAAAATAAAATAAAACAAACGCTATTTCCTGAAATGTTTGGGTGTCTTATTAGAACACATTTAATTTAATCAGAATCTTCATTTATTGTGTTTGTCAAGCAGCAATTAACTGTTCACATGTCTGATCTGCTTTAAACAGTAAGAAATGGTCTGCCTACTTGGTTTTTATGCTTTGTGTTGTGAGGATTTTATTTGTCTGCTTGTTTTGAGATAGGGCCTCACACTACAGCCCTCTCTGGCCTGGAACTTGTAACGCAGACCAGGGTGACCCGGAACTTTGTGGTGAGTAACCTGCTCTGTCTCCTCAGTGCTGGAATGAAAGGTCTGCAATCTCCATACTCAGCTAAGAGTTGTAAACTGCATTTGATGTTAGGTCTAGTTATGTATCCATAGTCCTTGTGGTTAGCGGATGGGAATTTATGTGCAATGCACATGTCTAAATGCTGTCTCATTGTTTGCCCCATTCTATTCCTTTTCCCTTAATACACGTGGAGCACACTCCTGACATTTAAATCATTTTCTTGGCCTCATCCAATATCAACATCTATTGACACTATGGAATGTGCATTTTCACACATTTTTTGATACAGATGCACAAAAATCGAACACCAAATGTCTCTTCTATCTCTTTCCACATAAAATGGTGAATACTTTTTATCTCAGTCCTACCTTATCCTAGTTAACAACTAAATGATACTTCCTTTTCGTGTATAAAATATAATTTATAGCATGCCTTCTTTTGAAAAACTTAAGCTGTAATCCACCTTTCTCCCATTTTTTGCCTTTGGAATACAGATATAAACATCAAAAAACAAAACTATGAATGTACTAAGAGAAACTATTTAATGCATTTATGACACCAAATTAGGGAGAGCTTTTAACTTCTGACAAGAAATTCAGAAGCCGTAATGAATATGAGAACCAAACTTAATGGGAGAAAAATTAAAAATTGTTGCTGGCATAATAAACAAAGTTAAAACATGTATTAATAAATTGGATTAGATCGTTACAACATACAGGAACAATAGTGTTACTGTATAACAAGCTCATGGAAAATATTTTTAAAATTCAAACTTCAATGGGAAAATGAATAAAGGATATGGGTTACTTTACAGGAAATGAAATAGAAGTAGCCCATAAACTTATGCAAGCTGTTTGGCTACACTAATTAAATAAATACAAATGAAAATAACGATGTAGCAACTTGGACTTTGCATATTAGCTTTGAAAAAATTAAAAATAATTAATGGTACCTTGTTTGGGCTTAATTGTGGGAAGAGTTCAGACGCTGTCACTCCAATGAATTTTATACATCAAAAGGAGAATTTTGGAGCCAGGTGTGAATCTTGTAAGCTTCAAAACTTCCTGAGACTTATTACTTCATTATCTGATCCTTCGTGAGCCTCCTTCCAAAAGGGAACGTTTCTATTTGTAGGATATAGCTATATAACGTTTCCAAGACTTTAGCCTAAATGAGTAAGTCAGTCAAGATATTGGAGGCTCCATTATTTAAGGGTGGGGAAGTTTTGTATTAACTTCTCTCAGGGAAAATGTAAACCAATGTCTATATACTCACCTCAGATAGAGAACAAACTAATAGCTCCATGTGGATCTATCTGGGTGAAATGCTGTTTACTGAATTTGCTACAGAGTGTGGGTGATTTCCTAAACAGTCACATTGAGTCTCTCCCTACTTATAGGTGACAATTTCCCCAATGGCCATGTAGATGGCGCCTTCCCTTTAGTTAACCTTGTACACTGTACACCCTAGCACCCCCTGAGACCATAAGATCATGAGCAGCTTGGGCAGAATTATAGTCAACTGGGAGGGAGGTGTAGGAACACACGACTGGAATCTCCAATGGGGGTCTAATGACTCTCCTGTTCCTCTCTAAGGTCTGACTTAGTAGAATGTCAATAGGCCTGATCTCGAGGGTCGCTTGTGAGTAGAGCAGCTACTCTGATTAACATGGCAGTGGCCCTTACAGTCCCTAGGATAATGTCCCAGAACAGGAGGCTGCATCAGCAATAGTGAGGGGTGTGGTTTCAAAACTCATGCTCTAGTTCTTAAAGACTCAGTTTGTTTTTTTAATAGGAAACTTTAAACGACTCAAACGGGTTAAGACCAGGCTGGCCTCAAATTCAGAGATTTGCCTGCCTCTGCCTCCTGAGTGCTGCGACTAAAGGCGTGTGCCACCATTGCCCCACTAGGTTTATCTTTTTGTATAGAGACTAGAGTGAGTTGATACAGGGTCTCTCAGGTAGCTCAGGCTGGCCTCACACTCACTATGCAGCTTAGACCGATCTTTCTGTATCTCCTGAATGCTGGGGTTCCAGGCACATATAATACATAGTATATATAATATATAATCACACACAGTTTAGTGCATAGTAGGCATGATCAGCTGAGCCAGGGTGCCTTTGCTTGCATGTTCCCTTAACTGAAAGTAGATTCTTCTCTCAGACAAACATCCCAACCACAGTTTTCTCTTCCTTTCGCTCCTCTCAGCCTTCCTGTATCTTTCCTTTCCCTCAGACCTACTTCCCGTTTCCCTTCAGAAAAGAGCAGGCCTCCAAGAGACAATAAGAACACAAGATATAATGAGACAAGGCAAAAGCCCTCTTATTAAGGCTTGACAAAGCAACCCAATAGAAGGAAAACAGGCCAGAGAGAGTCAGAGACACACCTGTTCCCACTGTTAGGAGTCCCACAAGAAGACCAAGCTAACAGCCATAACGTACAGAGAAGACTGGTTCAGACCCATGCAGGCCCTGTGCCTGCTGCTTCAGTCTCTGTGAGCCCAGGTGAGCCTTGCTTAGTTGATGTGGTAGGCCGTGCTGTCTTTGTGTCCTCCATCTCCTCTGAGTCCTACAGTCTTTTCTCACCCTCTTCCATGGGGTTCCCATATCTCTGAGGGGAGGGACCCAATGGAGACCTCCAGTTCACACTCTCTCCACATAATGTCTGTCTGAGTCTCTGTAGCTGCTCCCATCCACTGCTGGGGGAAGTCTCTCTGATGACAACTGGACAAGGCACTGATCTACGAGTGCAGGAGAATAGCATTAGGAATCATTTCACTGACTATTTTGCCAGTCGTGTTTGGTTTTACCCTAGCTCTAGGTCTCTGGGCTATCCAGTCTCCCGTACCCGGCCATCCAGGCCATGTGCAGTATGGGCGACCTCTCAAGGCAGGGGCCTCAAGTTAAACCAAACATTGGCTGACCACTCCCACAAGTTCTGTGCTACCATCTCCCAGGTCGAGGGTTTTGTGGCTGGGATGCTATCCAGGTTTCTCTTTCCATAGCCTGCAGAGTATCTTCTTACACGAAAGAGACCAGAACATAGGGGTGAAGGCTCCATGCGGGTACCAGCTTGACCTCTGTACATTCAATGAGCTGTGAGGATGTTGTCCTTGGCATTTGGGCCCCACTGTTAGTTTTCACAGAGCAACCCTCTGTCCCAGCATCAGCCTGGGTTTAGTGATCTCCGTGGGACCCCCTCAGCCAATAAATCAACCAAATGCAACCCGGTCTCTCCACTGGAAGCCGTGCGTGGCTACAAAATAGTGCTAGTTCAGATTCTGTATCCTCCATTCCTAGGAGTCCTCATTAGGGTCACCTTCATAGATTCCAGAAAGTTCCCACTGCACTAGGTTTCCACACTGCCCCCCATGTCCCCCAATTTCAACTGTCCTCCAAGTCCCTCATCTGACCTCTCTTACTCCCATCCCACCTGCCCACAGTCCAGCGACAAAATCTATACTATTTCCCCTCACCAGGGAGGGCCATGCGTCTCCCCTAGAGCCCTCTTACCTAACTTCCCCTAGTCTGTGGACTGTAGCTTGATTATTATTTGCTTAACCACTAATATCCACTTATGAGTGAGTACACACCATGTTTGTCTTTCTGGGTCTGGGTTACCTCACTCGGGATAATTTTTTTCTAGCTCCATCCATTTTCCTGCAGATTTCATGATGTCATTGTTTTTAACATCTGATTAGTACTCCATTGTGTAAATGTACCATATTTTCTTTAACCGTTCTTTGATTGAAGGCCATCCAGGGCCAGGGTTTTTATACTCTGACTTTTGCCTGATCCCTGGATTTAATCTCCCATCTAGTCTTTGACTCACCTCGATTTCAAGGTATGTTAAATGCACAGACGTTTAGTAAACACACTAGCTTCTCTACAAGCAAAGCTCAAGTTAGGGATTTGGCTTTTTAGAATTTGCTACAGAAGAGCCTTCAGGAAGAATGGGGTAAAGGGAGAAGAACAAGGCAGGGGAGAGAGCTGAGCAAGAATGTAGGTCTCAGCTGACTGTCAAAAGCAGATTAACACCACAAAAGCAAAGGGGCCTTGCTAGGCTGTCATTGCCTTCAGGTTGGGTGGGAGGATGTGGCAGGCTGCTGATGTAATAATGCTTAATGATCTCCATGCAAGGCAGTTACCAGTCCTCCGAGCAATTTTCCAGAGAAGGGGATTCAGGCCACCTTCCCAGCAGCTGTGGGAGGGCGGGTGCCCTGGTTAGGAAAGGAAGGGGCAATTTCATAGCCTAAGACCTTGACTCCTCCTACTATTTCTTTCTTCCTGGGAGATGTTTATCTATTTGGTCTGTTCCTAATTCTTCTTTGTCTTAGGACAAGTTCGGGTACCACTTCTTTCAGAGGCTTTGCATGAAAATGGTCAACTAAGTCCTACCTTCATGTGCCCCGTTTGGTTGGAAGTGTCACCTCAGCCCCTAACATCCTTGTCAAAAAAAAAAAAAAAGTCTGGGATGTTTGGTTGAAAGTGTCACTCCAGCCCCTGGCATCCATTTTGGAATGTTGGTTGGGAAGTTCCATTTCAAACCCCCTCCCCTGGGATTTGCCACAGTCCAGACTCCACCTCCAAGAAAGCCTGCCAAATGGCGACCCCTCCCCAGAGAGGGTCAAGACCACTCCCACAGGCTATTTAAACTGTCCCCCAGAGTCCAAACACGTGGTCTCTCTCTGGTTCTCCCCCCATTTCATGGTTTCCTGGTCTTCCTGGGGGGGGGGTGGCTGAAGGTTTGATTTGGTCTGATTTGGATTATTGTGTGGGCAGTTAGGTTTGTTGGGCCTGAAAAACTTATTACCCCTCAGCATGTATTTATGTACCCCTTCCAACATTTACCATTTGATCTAGAAAATGATCTGCCCAGCCTTTTCTCGTGGAGTAGGAGCTTCCCAAGACAGGAATCATGTCCTGTTTGCCCCTTTACCCTGAGCATGTAGCACATGCCAAGGAAAGCAGTCCTAAAGAAATATCTGATGAACCAAACACAAAGTAAGTAACTTCCTGGGTGGCCATGGAAAGACAAGCAACTCTATTGCCAAGTGCACTTCTGTCTCCAAGTGACAAGCGAGAAAATGGAAAGACTACATTTGAGACAAAGTAAGTGACTTGTGATAAACTGGACAAGTCACAATTCTCTTCTAGTCCCATTTAAAGCACATACCATGCACTTTAACATAACAAGGGGTCAGAGCTGTTGCTCTTTAGAGTAGCCACAAGGAAGAGAAAAGAATGATAAAAGAAGCAAAGATAGCTGGGCGGTGGTGGTGCACGCCTTTAATCTCAGCACTTGTGAGGCAGAGCCAGGCGGATCTCGATGAGTTCGAGGCCACCATGGTCTACAAGAGCTAGTTCCAGGACAGGCTCCAAAGCAACACAGAGAAACCCTGTCTCGAAAAGCCAAAAAAAAAAAGAAGAAGAAAAAAGAAAAGAAAGAGAAAGAAAGAAAGGAAGAAGAAGAAGAAGAAGAAGAAGAAGAAGAAGAAGAAGAAGAAGAAGAAGAAGAAGAAGAAGAAGAGCCAGGTGGTGGGGCACACCTTTAATCCCAGCACTTGGGAGGTGGAGACAGGCCTGTGAGTTTGAGGCCAGCCTGGTCTACAGAGTGAGTTCCAGAACAGGCTCCAAAGCTATAGAGAAACCCTGTCTCAAAAAAAAAAAAAAAAAAAAAAAAAGTGATTAGTGGAAATACTTTGGTGTAAGAGTTGGTTAAGAACTTTTCACACCAGTGATTTTTTCCCCCCAGAAGTTAAAGAGGAAAGCAACGCTGTGTCAGCACCAGGAGCTCAAAAACAGCAATCAGAGGCAGGGCCTTTGGAAGGTGGTCACATAATGAATGAATGAATTCATCTATGAATTCATAGCATACTTAGCCTTAGGGGAAGGACTTGGTTATAACGCCCCCCCCAACACTTGTGCTTCCTGTCCACCACGTGACGAGGCTTTTCCTTGCTACATCCTCCACCATCATGTACTGCCTCCACAGGCTTAAACCTGAGTAGACCAAGGAGCCCCGGATGGACCAGGTGGGACAGAAACCTCAGTCAGCGCCCAGACTGACACCTGTAACCACTAACAAATGAATGTTTCCTCCTCGTGAGTGCATTTTTCCCACACATTTTGTCACAACAATGCAAATCTGTCCCAGCAGCTTTGTCTCTTATGAGGCAATGCGAACAAATGTGTATTTACCTCTGACAGCGTACCAATGGCAGACCAAAGGTAGATCTGGCATAGTGAACCAGTGAAGCTATTAGGGCTCCTTAGAGCAGTGTGGACACACACAAAGGCAGCTGCATCACCAGAGGAGCCTGCTCCAGTGTGAGTGACATTCTTCGAGCTCTCTGCATGACTTGCACGTAGCTCAACTGGTCAGAGATCAGCTGTTCAGAAACCAGAGGACAGAAGACGTTCCTCTGCCAACAAGCATTGCTAGTTGTAAAACGTTGGGGGCGGGGTGCTTTGTGAATCTCCAGAATCTGTGGTTCCCAAGCCTCATCAGCATCTTTTCAGTCTCCCAACTCTCCCTAAGAGGGAATGTTTCATGCCGAGTATATTGCTGCCCAGCACTCAACACTCCAAGGATGCAGCTTTCTCGGGTGGTTACCCATGCTGGGGTGTCCTATTGGTGTCTCGTGTTCCTTTAAGTAACTCCTCACTCAGACTTCTGTAAGGAACCTGATAAACTCGCTGGGTCACTAAGACTTGGGTGGGCTCATTTCTTTGGCCTGTTGCCAGAACCTTATCTGGGGTGAGTGGACTTTTGGTTCATATCTCTCCAGGAAATGTCATCCAGCAGAGGCTGACTAAAGCAGGGGGCGGGGGGAGGAGAGCAAGCGACAGAAAGGAGATGAAATTGAAAAATATCTAAAAGGCAAACATCTGGCAGGATTTGATAGCCTTGTGCACCAGGGGCAAGAAAGAACCAAAAGAAAGTTCTGGGTTTCTGGAAGCAGGAAAGCCCAAGGCTGTCTGGGCCAGGCCTCCCTACCAGGACTTAGACTGCCAGGTGTACCCTGGTGCTACCAACCACAGAGTAGGATTCTTTTCCCTTCTGTGTTCCTGTCCCTACGGACCACAGGGGGGGCATGCTGCTAGAAAGAGAATGCCACAGTAGGTAGGAAGAGGCAAGATGGAGATTTCAAGGGTTTTGCCCAGAGGCTCCTACACCATACTTGTGACAGGAAGTTACCCAAGTGGCAGAACCCGCTGGGAAGCTTGTGTCGGGACTGCACTGGGCCAACTTCCATCACCAGCTATTTTTATTTTTAGCCTATGCCACATCTTAGAGCAATCAGGTCTATAAATGTCCATACAGCTTGCCATGCCTGGGCCCCAGGCAGAAGGGAGTAGCTAAAAAGGGATTATGCTAGGCCTTGTCATGGGCTCTTAAATGCCCTTGATCAGCAAATGCCTGGATCTTGCTTCAAATTTCCGGGCTTCCCGTCACCATCCCCATCCAGCTTCCCATCGGGTTTCAGAAAAGAGGGTCCTAGGGGAAGGAGTAGATGGTCAGGTGTCTACAAGCAAGTGAAACCAAAGCCAGGTCCCAGTGGCCTACAGCTCCAGGTGGCCTGTTACTCTGACTTTCCTGGACTTCTCCTCTTTGGAGCTTCTTTGGCTGCATCTTGACTTTTCTCGGCTATTTGTCCTATTGCTATTATTAAAGAGAAGGGACACTTGGGTTCTGAGAGAGGCAGCTAGCTAATCAGCTTAGGGGCCTCAAGTCTCCTCACCTTTACCTAAGAGGAAGGACAGGCCTTATCCGACAGGACTATGGAACTGAGCTAAAATACGCGGAGGGCAAGTGCCTTGACTTGCGTGTGCTTAGGGGGATGGAGCGCTTTCCACCAGTTTGATCCCGCCGGGTGCTTTATTCATTGTCTGAATCTTATCTTTACACTTTACTATTCTAACTCGTTTCCCGGTTATTTCTACTTAATTGGCTAACAGAATTCAAGCACACCTTGCCCACCTCACACAGACTAGCCCTCTCTACCTTACTCAGCTTTTCCTACAGTTTTTATCTCCAACTAATAAACAAGAGATCTCCTTGTTTTATACTATCTGGCCCCAAAGGCTTTGACCTGTTTTATCTGTCGATGAATGTCTATCTAAGTTGTAAAACAATCCAGGGAGGGGGCCCTGGAGAGATTGCTTGGTGGTTATGAACATTTGCTGCTCTTTCAGAGGACCTGCTTCCAATTTTCGGCACCCACGTTGTGGCTCACAACTGTCTGTAACTCCAGTTCCTGGGGGATCCAATGCTCTCTTGTGGCCTCCTTGGGCACCAGGCACTCACATGGTGCAAGCATACATGCAGGCAAAACACCCGCTTACATTAAATAAATAAACAAATAAATAAACACCCCAATGCTGGGCACATAGATGCTGCTAAATAATGTTTGTTGAATAAATCCATTTACTGCCTTAGCCCCCACTTTAGCCCATTTGTTCCTATTGCCCAAGCCAAAATACTGTTTGTCCTTCAGCCCAAGGGTTTTTTTTTTTCACACCCACATTCAATCCAGAGTTAAGACTTTATCATATTTTCCTGCTCCCGTGCATCCGGCACCCACTCACTCCTCTCTAATCCTTAGTCATAAATCTATTGCACCTACATTACAGAAGTAATGCTTAAGTCTCCTGGATCCCATGTCTGTTCCCATACAGCTCAGTCACCATACTGCAAATATAATGATATTACCAAACCATAATCCACGGATCACTTTTCAGTAGGCCCTTCATGCCTCTAGGACAGCAGTCAGTTCCTAACCAGGCGAGCTAAGCGCTACCTCACCTAGGACCTGCTTAGTTTTCCAGGTTCATTTCTACTTCCTTTCTCCCTGCTCCCTCAATCCAGGCTCCCCTACTCTGTAGCCACACGGAACTCTCGTGTTTTCGAGAAGTCCATTTGAATCTCTCGTACCATCTTACTCCTCTCCCACTTTTCTACCTGGAATCCCATTCTTCCCTTCTCTGCCTCCAGTGGCCATCCTTCATGGTCTATGTTCATGTCAGTGACAAAGTCAGATTCTTCAGGAAACCTCTGCTCCCCACTGCCACTTCTAGAGTATAGGCTCCTCCTCAGTGCTTCTAGAACATTCTGTACTTCTTCTCATACAGCACTTGCTATAATAGTGCATCTGTGCTTTTGCTTATTCCTCCACTAGAATATAAGCTTTATAAAGACACAGGCTATATCTATTCTTGCTTTTATTGAATCTGTACATAGTAACTTTTTATTATTTTTCCAGTACTGGCAACTGAACCCAGTGCCTACTGCATGCTAATTCTCGATTACTGAACTATATTCCCAGCCCATTTTGTGTTTACATAATTTTGAAAAAGGCTCTCATTAATTTACACAGGCAAGATTAAAACTCTCTCTGTAGACCTACAAGGCCTTGTATGTGCGGTCATCTGCCTCAGACTCCCAAGTAGCTGGAATTACAGACCTGAACCATTAGATCCAGCTATAAAACCTTTTATAAATATTAATTCATAAATCTCATATGAGGTGCTATTATGATTAGCATTATATAGATGATGAAGCTGAAACAGACCAAGGTCAGATAACACACCCAAAGCCACATATTCCAAAAAGTTGGAATAATAACTCAAAAATCCAAGCTCTTATAGCTACAGTTCTTCCATTGCCTTTCAAATAGAAGGCCCATTCAAGAAATTTTAAATAAGACAAAGAAATAATGACTACGTGAATAAAGATAACAGGAATAACACAGTTGTATGTGGGGGCAGTAAGAAGAAAAGATGTAGGACAGAATCAGGGAGACAGATTATGTTTATGTGTCAGCCAAGGCAGAAAACCAAACAAACAACTTAGTCCATAGCACAGGATGACGCTAGAAGAAACGGAAGGTGATGGACCGGGAGATATCTCAATGGTACGGTACTGCCTCTGCATTTACTACTATGTCTACTCACTAGTACAACCCCAAAGTATGTTCATGAGCCAGGTGGGGAGGGGAGAGGAGCTCAGAAAGGCAACGGGAAAAGAGTAATGCCACCAACGTAGGACAGACCACTGGACTTGTTCGGAAACAGGCCCCTGAGGACAGCTAAGCAGTTTCCCATGGAGTTCTTAGAGAAAGGAAGCAGACACTATGGGCTTAAGGAATGTGAGGATATAGAGAAAGCATGCGGGGAGACTTTATTCCTCTCTGAGCCATGAAAAGCAGACTTTGGAGAGGTGAAGTCAAATCTTCCCAAGATGTGATGACTAGGGCATGCTTAATGACGTGGAAAGTGAGAGGTGAAACAGGCTTATACTGGACCAAGCCAACACTTCTAGGGGGCAGCACACATACTGTGCCCAAGCACATAAAATGTAAGTGTGCCACAGGTCAGCTAGCATTTCCGTAAAGGGAACAAGCAGTATTGAGTCAGGAATTCCTTCCTAGGACGCATCTGGTGGTACCAGACATGAGCCAGGAAGATCTGGAACGAGAACGTGTGATGGGGAGGGAGGAAAATAATTTAGAGCCTATTAGCAACTAAAGAGCACACAATGAACGGCGAGGTGAGGAAATAGGAAATGATTTTCAAGAGCGCACGAGTTCAAAGAGCACAAGAAGGCTGAGAAGACTGGACGGGCAATACAGTTCTCAGAGACACAATGGAAAAGATCTGTTTACTTTCCGGAAGGCTGGCAATTAAAACAAACCTGAAATTGGTAAAATAGTAAATATTTGACAGAGGAAGATAACCAGTGTGCTATAGACTCCTCAGAACGACTTTGTAAGGGACAGAAGGCCAGCTGCCAAGGTGACAATGGAAGGGTTTGGTCTGCAGAGGCCTTGCTGGGGCCCAAATGCACAAGGTTCTAGATCATAAGGACACCCCCCTCAGGTGGAGGGTGGAGGGGAGAGGACAGTGACACAGGGCTGGATGGCCCTAGGAAAGGATATGGCAATAGTGCCCAAGCACTTGAGAAGACAAAGAAAGAATGAAAACCACGAGGAATCTGATAATTTATTTTAAAACAAGCATTTATTGAGCAAGTACTTTGCACCAGGTGGCACTCGTAGGCTTTGAGTGTTCTCAAAATGTTTATGCTCTGACAGGAGGGACAAGTCCATCCTAGGCACTTAAAGTGCAGCCTAGGAGTGGATGGTCTGTAGCAAGGAAAGATGCGGAAAGGACCTCTAGGGGCTTAGCACTGATGTGCCGCACAGAGGTCTGCATGGCGATAGGGTTCATACTGAAAAAGCCAGTTGGGGTTTTGGCTTCTCAAATCTGAGTAAGTACATCAACCCACTAAGCTGCTACTGTTTGTGTGTTGCGCTTCTGCATTTTAGAATGAGATGTGCATGGTTTTCAGAGTTTTAGGTTTCCATCACGGCAGTTAAAGTTGGGCTTATGCCAAAAAAGAATACATAACATGCCCTGTTTGAAGGGAAGCAAACACGTTATAAGGAGTTTGCGTGTCAGGGAAGACTCTCTACCCTGCAGGACCTGCATGTCCTCAACTGCTGGGAAATTGTGTGACTGAAGCTGTTTGAGCTTTGCTAATGTTGGCAAGTCACTTTCGAAAGATCCCGCAGCACTCACATCCGAGGCCCTTTTTGTAAGACTAAATGTGTGATATTTTAAAGAGAGATCCTTTGTTGTTTAGAAAAGTAAGGCATAAGCAAAGCTGGGAGAAATGCAGAAGAGATCTTTTAAGACTTATTTTTATTTTGAATTTCGTGTATGTGTGTGTTTCTGCATGTGGGTGTATGCATATGCGTACAGCCGTCAGATTCCCAGTAGCTGGAATTACAGGTGCTTATAGGCCTGGACTGAGTGCTAGAAACTGAACCCAGCTATTCTGCAAGAGCAATAGAAGCTCTTACCACTGAGTCATCTTTCCAGCCCTGAGGAGATTTTCTCAAAGTCATCTTTAAATGCCATATGTGCACTAGTACACATTATGCCTCAATAGTCCTATATAAAAATGAATAAATAATGTCACAGTAAAATGTAAACTCCTCATGAGTAGTACTGTAATTTATTCAATCAAAAGATGATAAATCAACCCAATACATTTATTCGGCTAGATGAGAGTGACTTATTTATTATTATTAATTATTATCATTATTTATAAATGACTTTAATGAAAATACTAAATCAGACAAAACTGGTTCCTAGGTCGTGTTCCCTCTTTGCCCAAAGTTGTGCAGAATTCTCAGATGAGCCCTAGGACCTGCACCCGTTCAGTATAAACTCTTTCCCTCGGACCCGTGCCTTGCTTCTAGTCAACAGAAATGGCGATGAATGTCACTGTCATGCTTATGTTACATTATATAAGGTTCTGTGTCAGCAGATTGGAGAGAGAGCTTTCTCTGCTGGCCCCGAAGAAGCAGCTGCGTTGTGAACAGGTGATGGAGAGGGCTGTGTGGCAGGGGACATTAGCAGCAGGCAGATCTGTGGGTGGCCTTCAGCCTATATGCGTACAGTCATAACGAGATGAATGCTGCCAACAGCCTTCCTGGGCTTTACCAAGCTGATTCTTTCCCAGTTGAGCTCCCAGATGAAATGTGGCTTGGCCAATACCCTGCCCACAGCTCTGTGAGATGGAGCAGGAAATCCAGCTAAATCAGACTATGAGATAACACTTTAAGTATGTGTTAAGCTGCTGAATTTGTGAAAATTTACTACACAGCAATACAAAAACTAGCACACAGGCATCCACTGGCCATAAACTTTTATGTGCACCCTAGCCCATGTAGACACTGTCTTTCTTCAGCAATACTTAATGATTTGTTTTTATTTTCAATTACATGCTCACATGTGCATGCCTGTGTGTGTGTATGTGTGTGTGTGTGTGTGTGCACATGTGCATGTTCCCCATGAAGGCCAGAAAAAGATGTCGGATTCCCCAGACCTTGACTAGGTAGTTGTGAGTCACTCCACGTGTGTGCTGGGAACCAAACTGGGTCCTCTGCAAGAGCAGTAAGCATTCCTATCCAATGAACAATGTCCCCAGCCCCCTTTCCAATATTAATTAAAACAATGAAAATGGGGGCTATTCGTATCTTTCCACCCTTATTTCCCCAATAATTCTCTGTATTTCAACACATTGGCCTGAAATGTGTCATGCATAGTATGGTCTCTGGTTGACTTTTGTCCACCCCATTCTGTCTAACCCAGATTCCCTCCTTTACACCTTGTTCTTTGTCCATGAAACCCGAACTTCTAGGCCAAAGACAATTGTTTACACAGTGTTTTTCCTTGCATTACTTTTTTGCCAGTGGATTATAAACTATCACGAAATCACTTCTGAAATCCTCTTTCTCAGAAAACATGATATAAATATATGTATATATATATATATAGAGAGAGAGAGAGAGAACATATACATAGGATGGTTACAAGCAATATAGGAAACATTTGCAGATATGTGTGTGGCCTTCTCATTAAAATTGTACACTCAGCAGGGCGGTGGTGGCCCACGCCTTTAATCCCAGCACTAGGGAGGCAGAGGCAGGAGGATCTCTGTGAGTTCAAGGCCAGCCTGGTCTATAGGAGCTAGTTCCAGGACAGGCTCTAAAACTACAGCGAAACCCTGTCTCGAAAAACCGAAAAAAAATTTGTACACTCATTGAATCTCAAGATTCCAACGTTCACAGCACATCGCTAGACATCCTTTGCATCATTATCACTATTATCATCATCATCGGTGCTGGGGAATCAAACCCGGGCCTCACATGTTCTACTGTGATTCAGCCCTACCCAAAAATAGTAATAGTAAAATAATGTCACAGAAGTGGTTGAAATATCACAGGCTGGCCAATGTTTCAAAGCCTGAGAAAGCCTGTCTTTACAAAAAGACAGCTTAGCGGAACTGTTCCAGCGATAGTATCCTTTTTAAGTAGCTACATGCCGAATACAGCTGAGAAAACGACACATAAACACTGATCAGGAAGAGGGACTAAGCTAAAGGAATTCGAGCAAGTCTGGCCAGGAACGAAGTTTGCTGCTACTGAAATGTTTTGGTCTTAGCCACTGGCAGGATTGATTGATTGTAGTTAGCACAACGTTTCTGTGCAGCCTGCCTAAACATCTGTTTCTGTACAACTGTTGCTCAATTCTCTCTTCCTTTCGAATCACCATCTTTGAAGCACAAAAGAAAATCCATCCAAACGACCAAACAAATTACCCTTAACGGCTTCCCAATCCTTTAAAGGAGAATCTGTGCTTAAAGAGGGTCATTTACTCTCCCGCCCCTTACCTCCAGCAAGGGTTCAAACTTCAGCTCAGAGGCTTGACCCAAGTCCCTCCCCTTACCCTGTCATCTAATGAATATGCAAATTAAACATAATTGGCAGCCAATGGCGTGGGTCCTGGTCACATGGTACTGATGGTAGGTGAGCAGACAGAAGTTGTGTCAGTGAACAGAGAGGGCTCTCAGTCTGGGGCGAGCGCTCTAGTGAGCGTGGACGGATGCTTCGGCAGTAGTCCTGGCAGCGGCAGCGGCAGGCAGTGGTGGTGGCAGAAGAGGGGAAGAGGGACGGCCCCGAGACCTACACACACACTTTCAAGTTCCCTTGGAGGGAGAGGAGTTGGGGCTGCAGAAAGAGGAGGCCAGGAGCGGTCCCATCTATCCCATTCCATCTCCCCCTTCCTCTTGCTCCCTGGCTCTGCGAGAGTTCAGGATTTGGGTAGCCATACGTGGCAGCGAGGGCAAAGGGACCGGGAGAGTGGGAACCAGAACCAAAGGTGTAGTGGAAGATGCCCATCCTGCTGTTCCTCATAGATACGTCCGCCTCCATGAACCAGCGCACTGACCTGGGCACCTCCTATTTGGACATTGCCAAAGGCGCTGTGGAGTTATTCTTGAAGGTAAAAGGAGGGGAGAGGAGAGATGGGGGTCGCTCCTGCGGGATGGGGGGGGGGGTTGGACTGAGGTGCTTCTGTAACGTTTGTATCGCTTCCCCTCGTTTCCTATGCGATCCCTCCGTCATCCCTCGCCCCGCAGCTGCGAGCCCGGGACCCAGCCAGCCGCGGAGACAGGTACATGCTGGTCACCTATGATGAGCCTCCGTACTGCATCAAGGTAAACAGGCCAGCGGGGGAGCGGCGGGCGGGAAGAGCGTGCGCGTCCGCCAGCCTGAGCTGCTGATCCCCTTTTGCCTCCGCCCGTGGCGATCCTGCGTCGCCCTGCGGGACAGGCTTGGGTGCCGGGCGCCAAAGGCCAGGGGGCGCAGGGGCGGTCAGAGGCGGCCGGGGGTCGCAGAGAGTGGCTCGAGAATGGGCAGCCCGTGCAGAGAAAGCACAAGAGGGCCGAGCTTCTAGCGCGACGGCCGCGATTGCCTCGGAAGATGGCGGACATCTTGCTTTTGTATGAGGCTGCCGGAGGCAGGGTGAGGGCGCTGCTGAGATGGAAAGGAGGGAGGGGAGGAGGCCAAGGAAGGAGGGCTCAAGGCCCTTGGTGAGGCTGCGGCCCCTTCGCCTGGGACTCCGCCCCAACGAGCTCCTAGCCCAGCGCGGGCTTTCCTGCTGCCCGGGCTCCTCCTCTGGACCCTCCTTCCATCCCTCGGCCCGCCCTGCCCGGGCTTCCTCTCCCTCCTCCCGCTCTCGTCCGCTTCTCCTCCACCCCATCTTCCCCTCCTCTTCCTGCCCAGCGCAGGGTGGCACTAGAGCGGGCCTCTGGGAGCTGCTCCTTTGCATTCGAGCCCGTGGACCCCGCCCCCGCCCCTCCCACCCCTCCCGCGCCCCGGCCCCTCTCGCTCCTCCTGCGCCCCCACCCGTTCGGAAATGGTTAGACTATGCTGCTCCCAGCTTCCAGACCCTGCATGCTCCTTTCTGCTCTCAGCTCAGTCAGGTTTAGTCCGGCTCTCAGTTACCTTAGCGACCGTTGCTGTTTCATTGGAAATTCCTGCAAAGAAACCACCAAATGTGTGTGTGTGGGGTGGGGGGGGGGGAGGTGCCTGCGCAGAACCTTCTTAGGGAACTGGTTTAACAGGGGCCAGAGGTTCAGGGAGCTGGCCTACCTATTTGCATCCGAAATTAGGTTTGCTCTTAGCTGCATAGGGATTTGCCAAGGGCACGATTGGACTCGGAGCAGATGCACTAGTCAAATTCGATGATTTGATTCGCAGGGGCTGACCCTTAGCCTCCGTGGGGTAGTTTTTTGTGTTCCCATGATGAAGAGATAAAGAACTGGTTTGCCTGTAGTGGCTTGATAAGAAGAACTCAAACTGTTAAATCATCCTCCATGAGGATCGAGCTTGCATGTTGAAATTTTAGAAGGTTGTTACCATTATCCCTGATGTCTTTTGCCAGTGCGTGTGTCCTCTCTCTCCGTCCCAAATCATCTCAGTAAATTAAGAGGATGTTCAGTCTGGATGTGTTGTAAGCCTTGGTCTAGTGGGTTGTTCTAATGAAAGATACCTCTCAAGGTGAGTAAGTTAGCCAAAGAGTATTCTTTCAGACATAATGAAAGCCAAGAGACTTATTTGGTAAGTCTCAGCTTTGATTAAAAGTTGAATTTGTAGGTTCCTCCTAACCCTATTCTGGCTTTATTGCTTTGTTTTCAATTTTTATTTATCTACCCCCCCCCAAATCGAGCTACTAGACATCTTGCAAAATGCCATATGTTTTTAGAAAATGGCAGCTTTCCAGGCCAGTCTGGGCTAACATAATTGTGAGCATAGGGTTGGAGACCTAAGTTTCAGTGATGGAGGGAGCACTTACAAATAGGAAGCTTTGCAAACATTCTGTCGTCACCAGAGAAAAATAAAATAAGATCAGGGTCCGAATGCTTACATCTTTTGACAACAGTAAGAGCCTATGCCATTTGTAGTGTGCCTATTTGAAGATATACTCAGTAATTTGAAGCAGTGGAGGGGCTAAGCTACAAAACAGTGGACCTATCTTTTTCTTTTTGTTTTATTTTTCGAGACATGGTTTCTCTAGCTCTGGAGCCTATCCTGGAACTAGCTTTTGTAGACCAGGCTGGTCTCAAACTCCCTATCTTTTTCTTTAAAGGTACAACTTACTAAGCATTTTGTGAGGACTCATAACAGTTCCTAAAACAGTTTTGGAGGTATAGGAATTACATGACTGCCTGTCATGGTATTGCCTGCCTTTAATCCCAGCACTCAGAAGGCAGAGGAAGACAGATCTTCATGAGTTTGAGGCCAATGTAGTCAGTGTAGTCTACACAGGAAGTTCTAGGTCAGCCATGGTTATATGGTGAGACACTTCTAGAGAGAGAGACGGGGAGAGAGAGAGAGAGAGAGAGAGAGAGAGAGAGAGAGAGAGAGAGAGAGAGAGAGAGAGAGAGAGAGAGAGAGAGAGANTAGAGAGAGAGACGGGGGAGGGGGGGGGAGAGAGAGAGAGAGAGAGAGAGAGAGAGAGAGAGAGAGAGAGAGAGAGAGAATGAGAGAGAGAAAAGAAAAAGAATTACATCACAGTTTACAGTCTTTCCCTTGGAAGGAATAGACTGTTCTGCTCCACTTTGGCAGCCATTCTTGTATCTTGTTAAGTCTAGCAGTGGAATCCCGTGGTCCTACTAGTTTCTTCAGTGTGAGGGACACAACTCAGGCCCTTCTGAGTGCTAGGCAAGTGTTCTGCCCTGAGCTACATTCCCAGCCAGTGTGCTTAGTTATCTCTGCTTTCCCTACTTCTTTTATGTAGTGAATTATACTGAGTTGCCGCGTACTTTGTTTGATTTTGGTTTTTCGAGACAGGGTTTCTCTGTAGCTTTGGAGCCTGTCCTGGAACTAGCTCTTGTAGACCAGGCTGGCCTCGAACTCACAGAGATCCACCTGCCTCCCGAGCGCTGGGATTAAAGGCGTGCGCCACCACCACCCGGTTTGCCATGTACTTTTCAATGGCTGTGTATCTTAGTCACTTGTTTACGAAGCTTTCAGTATTTGTATGGAACAGAAGAAATTGTTCAATATTATTTTAGTGACAATTTCTCTTTAGCTCTTTTTATCCTACCACTTTTCATTTTCATTTTTCGCCTTAAACAAGAAGCATTCTCTGTAGACCAGGCTGGCCTCAAACTCACAGAGATCCACCTGCCCCTGGCTCCCTAGTGCTGGGATTAAAGGCGTGCTCCACCACCGCCCAGCTCTCCTTTGATACCTTTTCCCTGTAGGTCAAATGTGAGAAGATACTTAGTATACTATGTTTAATTATTAATCACTTCATCTTAGTCTTTATGCCTTCCCGAGCCTTCTCGGGGTCTTCATTTTATCCGGGTGAAAGGAAAGGTTAAGAATCTAATAATATTCTGGTCCTTTACCAACATTACTATTGATAAATCATATCTGGGTAAGAGTTTTCTGAATTTCTCTTTTGGACACTACCTCCTGCCTAGCACACCTCTCTCCTCTGCCTGTAAGAACTTAGCTCTTTTGCTTTTTAGGGTCGTAGCTTGCTTAGAAATTTGGAAACCTCAGAGCTTCTGGTGATATTTTCTTTGCAAAGTTCAGTATAGATTTTCACTTGCTAGTGACTGAGAACCCTGTAGGTCTGTTTTCTCTCACACCTGCTAACAAACAGGTCCTTCTCTGATTGTCAGCAGGCATTTTAGTTCCTCCTTGAAACTTCACTGTTTGCTAGGGGCCGGAGGCCCGTGCAGCAAGGTGATGGTTTGCTAGTGTTTTATTGGTAGCAAATTGTTCTGCGGAATATATGGAGTGAGTGTTATTTTCACGTTCTCTGAGGCTGCAGAAGCAGTGTAACAGTTTACTTCTCAGATCTGGATTATATCCAGCTTTAAATGCCTCCAAATGACTTTTATTCTGCTAGTAGGCCCTCTTCTGTTACAGCTGTAATAGGCATGAATTGTGCATTTGCTTGGGAGATTTCTTTTTAACAGGCATGCAACTCTTCCCAGTATATCCACTTACAAGCTTTGAGACCAAATCTGTGGGAGAAATTATTGCAAGAGGAATTTTTCACTAATCTGTGCTGTTGGGTATGAAATATATAGCATTTCACCAAAGACGTAGTAACTTTGCATGGCATACCTCTTGGCACATAGCTGTCTGCTCTTTTAATATCGCTCATACCTGTTCCTTTTGCAGCACTCAGTCTGTGGGTGGAATTAAGCTTGATTTAGGGACCACATAGAAATGAAAATATTTGTGTTAAATCTGTGTTAATGTTGCTTTGTAAAAATGTTTCATACAGTGTGTTACAAGTATTAACACAGTATATTTTCAGTGTACATAGCTAGGATACCACTGTTTAGTATTTTGTAATTTCCAGTGTGTCCTTAGAAGAAGAATATAATACAGGGCTGTAAAAATGTTGTGTGAGGGGTTTTGTGGCATAGTTCTTAATGGTCTTGGCTGAGATTCTGCTGTCTTGTATGTTTTGTTTTGTTATGAATCATAATTTCCGTTTATTCTGTGACCGAGAGAGGCGGGCTTGTCAGAGGAAAGCAAGCCAGTAGCCTGAGCTCTCTCCTACTAAAAGTATTCAAAGTGGTTTCATATTTGAAGCTACTTTATTAAAATTATTTTTATTTATAGGAAATTATTTTTAACATAACCCAGAATCGTTTTTCCCGAAATAGTTGAAATACATGTATAAATAGTAGTCAGAAGTATGTTATAAATAAGAGGAGGTAATGTTTCAAAGAAGCCCCCTAAAGCAGTAATTAGAAAACATACCCCATTGGAAAACGTGAGCGACTGTCTTGGGTGTCGCTCTCTATTGCATTGGGTAGCTACTTTTGCGTATTGGTGTCTGCATGCCTTTGTCAATATGAACTGGAAAGCGGAAGAATTCTGGCCTGTAGACTAAGGAAGTAAACTAAAGTTTTTAAGAAATGATACCTGTAACAGACATTTCTTAGGATTTTAACTAGGTGATTACAGGATCAACTCCTTTTTTTAGGGGGGGGTCAATATGGAGTTTCTTTGTATAACAGTCCTGGCTGTCCTGGAACTCGCTTTGGAGACCAGGCTGGCCTTAGAATTCAAGAGATCCATTTGCTTCTGATGCCCAAGTGCTGGGATTAAAGACGTGCACCACCGTGGCCTGGCTAAAGGAGCATCTTTTAAGGGAGTCCTCTATTATGATGACTAAGACTCTGTAGAAATGTTTCTGGGGGTGAAATAGCAGCACCCTAACCTGTGAGAGCCATCTTAGGTAATAATGCAAGACACTTTTCAAACTCAAAATCCCCAAATGCTCAAAAGCAGCACACACTCACTTTGGTGATGAATTGTTGGCCCCATGATTTTGTTTGCCCCTCCCCTTTGGAATAACGTCTTTCTCTATGTTGCCCTGGCTACTTTGAATCTCTTTATGTAAGATCAGGCTAGTTTTGAACTCACAGAGATTAGCCTGCCTTTGCCTCCCAGGTGCTGGGATGAACTGTATGTACCACCATGCCTAGCTTGATTTTGGCTTTCTGTCTCACTTTCCTTCCTCACAAACCATGTGAAACATTTGGCAGTAGTTATTGTGAAACAAGAAAAAGAGAGAGAAAGACTTAACCGTAGAAGACTACGTCTCTGGCAAAGGTGTAATTTTTAAAACACAGCGTTCAGATTATGGATCAGCTGGAAGATTCTAGGAGAAAATGGATGACATTGTACTGATTCATCTGCATTGTATCCCAAGCCTTTCTTGTATCCATTCATTGTCAGCATTTGTCACCTGGGTCACTGTGGTAGCTAGTCGTTCTTCCCCTTCATTGCTAAGTTTGTTGGTCTTTAAAGAAAATGAGCAAGTCATTCTCCTATGAGAAATCCGACAGACATTGGACATGGTGGCCCATGCTTGTAATCACAGCCTGACCTGCATATTGATACCTTTTCTCCAAACCCCAAACAAACCCAGCATGGTGGCATACTCCTGCGATTCCAGCATTTGGAAGGCTGAGGCAGAAGGATTTACAGGAGCTCTCAGCTGTCTTGGATTGTAGTGAATTCCAAGATAGCCCGGGCTACAGAGTGAGATACTGTTTCCAAAAACTTGAATAAAATAAGAGAAAAAAAGTGTTTACAAATCCTTCAGGATTCTATATTGGATGTCAGAATAAAGCACATAAACCTTGAGCTAGATACTAGCAATGGCCTTGATCTGGACCTGTGTTGCTTTTCCAACAGTCTCTCCGTTTTCTTCTTTTCACACGAACCCAGGCTCCAGTCATCAGGAGAAAGGAAGCTCTCGTCCCCAAGCTCACTTAGCTCTCACTTCCATGTCATGGCACATGTCATTCTCTGTAACTTGGACATATTTCAACTTCATTTTGTTCTGTTTGATCCAGGGTATCGCTAGGTAGCCCAGACTGACTTTGAATTTTGAACAGTCCTCCTGCCTCAGCTTCCTGAGTGCTGAGATTACAGGCTTGGGGCACCTTGTTTTTCTCTCTCTTCTGTCTGCCTCAGCCTCCTGAGTGCTAGAATTAAAGGCGTGTCTGCTGCCTGCCACACCCAGTCAACGTCCACCCTTCAATGTACATTCTCCAAAGTGATCTGGCTCCTCTTTCCCACTCCCTCTCCAGGCACTCTGCCAACTCCCCTTGTGATTCCTTAACTCTGCTCTCTTAATACTTTCTCCGTAGCTGCCTTCTGCATTTAGCATTTTATTACTATATGTGTGAGAGTGTGTGTGTGTGTGTTGTGAATGATGTGTGGGGTGTGTGTGTGTGTGTGTGTGTGTGTGTGTGTGTGGTACGTGGTGCGGTGTTGGTTTTGGTGGTAGAATCCAAGGCTTCATGCACACTAGGCAAGCGTTTTGCTGCCAAGATACATCCACATCTCCTAGCATGTTAACTGTGTTAGTGTTCATCTTGAGCTCCCTAATACGAGCATTTTAAAGGCGTGTATTCGAACACAGGGATATTTGTACCTCTAGCACTAGAGAGGCCCTAGGTCTTAGTAGGTACTCAAACAGGAAAGAATATTTCTGGCAATGTGTATACACAAAAGCCTCCTCCTCCCCTCACCCCCATCTTTGAGACTTCTCTCTAGATAGTAATCACCACTAACAATGCTAATTTCCCCTCTCTGCCCGCAGTCCCTCTTTCTTCAGGGAAATGTAACTTTTATCACTGCTGTGATACGATCAAAATGGTGCTTCCCAAGGATGGTCTGACAGTGCCTCCCCACTTCTGCAGTCTCTGCATGCATTTAGAATTATTGAACAACCTCTGTGAACCGGGCTTTGTTGTACAGACCTAGGGTAATACCAAGAAACAGGCAGCTCAAGGGGAGAGCGGGAGTCCTAGAGTGCTGGACTCAACCAAAGGGCTGGAGGTGAAGGAGTGAGGATGTGTAATTCTCTGAGAACTCAGGTGGTCTCATCCAAATTCTGACTCGTGCAGACAGAAGGCATGCGAATTTTAAAACTGACAAGCTACTGTTTGTATATTTCTCCTGAGAAGAAGGTGTCTGAGGGGGATTTGGAGAGAAGACGGGCAGCTTTGTTGTCTGCGTCTGTTTGCTTAGTATTTCACAGCACTTGTGGAAGCAGGACCAGCGTGGAGAGGAAGTGGCGAGGTGGTGTCACGCAGGAGGTTTAGTTGAAGTTGCCTGCTTTTCAGTTAGTGCTGGCTACTTGAAAGTATTTGATCTTGGCACTGGGATCGGGGATGTAGGGGCCAGGCGCAGGTAAGAAGGCAAATATTTTCCTTTTCAGTTGGTCTTCGCTTCTGGAAGAGAATCCCAACTGCCGAGAACACAGGGTTCTTAGTTCCACAGTAGCCAAACAAGGCATCTATCTGTTCTATGTCGTGGGGAGAAATGTGCTTTCTAGGGAAGGGCCAGATTGAAGGGGCCTCTATGTGGGTGGGGGTGGGATCGGAATAAAGAAAACATAACTCCTTTCATTTAGATCTTTAAACGGGAGTCTCCTGTTCCCTTAGAGAGAGTTCCCTTAGAGATCTAGTCCAAGCCCACGGGTAGTTGTTGGAAGCCTGGTACTTATCTCTTGACTACAGGGTTGCCTGTGATGATTGACTTTCCAGAGCTTCCTCCCCAGGAAAGCCTTTTAACCCATAGAGTTCTCTCGGCCATAGAACTATTGTATTTATTCTTCTTTCTGTTGGTAAATGAGTTTGGGTTTCCAGCTTGATTTGTTAAAAACACATCCATTGCTCCATGCCCCCTTTCTTCCTCAGAGCTTTCTGTCAGGGCTTGGCTCTTCCACTGCTGGGTGAGGATTTGGAAAAGGCTCCAATAGAGACAGCAAGGGGCTGAGATAGCAGAGGCGTCGGCATGTCTTTTTCAAATATGCCAGCTAGTCCTACTTTTTACAGGGGCTTATGTGTTTTTCTGTTGGCCTTGTGCTCATTGGCACAGGCCACCCTGGTGCATGTGTGGAGGTCAGAAGGTGTTGGGTCTACCCTTCCACTGTGTGGAGGCAGGGGTAGGACTGTGGTCGGCAGGCTGGGAATAAGTACTGACCCATGTCAGTGGCCCAAGATTTTATATTTTTCTATTGTTCAGCATAGCGTCCACAAACCATGTAATTGCTGAGCCCTTCAAAAGGGGATGGTTTATAAAGTGTGCTGGACAATGCAAATATATTTCTCTTCTATTTTTGTTAAATAAATTCCATAATAATCCAGTTTTTTTTTTTCTTTTTTGGTGTGTGTCTCAGTGTGTGTATGTATGTGTGTGTGGTCTTACCATGTTGCTTAGGCTGGCCTCGAACCCCTGGGCTCAAGTGATTTTCCTGCTGCTAACTACCTGTTTAGAGGCCTTTTGAGACTGATGTACAGGCACATATCACCATCCTTAGCTTTTACTTTAAAAAAAAAAACGTGGCTGCCTGGAAATATAAAGTGACGTACATGACTTACACTGCATTTCCGTGAGCAGGGCTGCTCTGTCCTTTTTCTGAAGGTAGTTTCTGGTGTTCAGGCCCTGGGCATGATTTCTGAAAGGGAGGATCCTTTCTCTCAGAGTCCTGTTTAAAATGAACACCATCATAAAGGCCTCATTTATACATGAAAGGTTATCTTACAGTTCAGAGTTGACGGCTCGATAACCCTCGGCCCTCGGGCAAAATATGAAAGCATCCTATTCTTGGCCGTACCAAAAGCTAGTTTGGTTGCTTAGGTTTTTGGATGCAGTTGCTGACCCAACTGGTTGGGTTAGAATTTTTTTCCTGGGCTAAGTATAATGTAGTACACATGTGAACGAATCTAACTGTGATAATTCAGGATTCCATTTGCAACATGTTTTCGTTGGTGATACTAAATGTTTCAGGCTTTCAGTGATGTTAAAGTATTTATTAAGGTCTTTCCTGTGCCCCTTATTAGAGTTCCCTAGCTACTTGGCTCCAGATTCCACGGGAAAAGTATGATAAAGAATCCACTTTTCAGCTCAGCATAGTGCAAACCTAAAAAACCAAAGGGAGCTTGAATTGTTTTCTCACGGAGGTTTTAATGCTCCTTGCCCAGCCCTGTCTTCTCATGGGAAGTCATCAGAGGTCTGAAAGGGGAGTGATTCCTTGCGGTGGGGTGGTCCACCTGGCAAGAAAGTACCTAGGAATTTTGCCTCCTGGGGATTCGACTTCCTAATGGGGTTTCCAGGGCCATCTGATTGCATTGTTTCTATAAAGGCTCCAATTTAAAGGATAAATGTGTAATTATGAGCACGCAAGTACAGATAAGCCTGCTAATAACATGCAAAAGATGTGGGAGGGGCTAGAGTGGGGCTCAGAGCTGGATTAATTGAGTGTGTGAGGCCCCGGCACTAGAAGGAAGAGTTTAGAGCCAAGGTTTAGGTCCTCCTAAATACTGTCTTATGGTCAAATGTGTTGTTTAGACCATATGGCATGCCATATAGTTTAGATATGAATTGACTTGTATCTGCTTCCTTGGAAAAGTGAGCACTCAAACTCTTGCTTTCTAATAATAGCAGCTGACGCCTACTGAGCAAGGCTTATATACAGGGCAGTTTGCCAGTGAATGTAAGGTGTTTATTTAGTTTATCATCTCCCCTGTCAGCCTGTGTCAAAGGTATTATTATCAGCACTTAGTTGATAAGTCAGAGACGTTTATCTGGGGCCCAGAGAGGCTAGGCAACACAGCTGATAGCCGCGTGCCTCCAGTCCAGAAACACTTCTAAGATGATAGAGCGTAGGAACCACCCAGCCAGGGGAAATGACTGCGGCAAATGTTATTTTTATTGGTTGGCTGGTTGGCTGCTTCTAGGTGACTATTAGTGTACATATTCTGCCTTTGCTATCTCCCAGCTGGACCCCTCTGTAGCACAGATGTGGAGTCATTTCGGGTGCAGAGCGGATGGAGCTTGAGATAGGGTACATTATGTCTAATCTGGCAAGTGGGGAAGCTGAGGAGGCCCGGTAAGAACAGCAGCAGGTTGGCAAAACTGGCTTACTCAGAGATGGCTAGAAATGACTGTTTCTTTGCTTTACCAGTAATGATAAACATTACTGTTGTGAGGAAAGAAAAGCACTTAGTGCCCTCCACGGAAGACGCTTGGTAGACGTCTTCTAATCTGTAACCTGTAGTTGAAGCAGGATTTTTGTTGTTGTTTTGCTTTTAAAATGTATTTAGTTATTATGGATACAACGTTCTGCCTGCATGTATGCCTGCACACCAGAAGAGGGCACCAGATCTCATTACAGATGGTTGTGAGCCACCATGTGGGTGCTGGGAATTGAATTCAGGACCTCTGGGAAGAGCAGCCAGTGCTCTTAGCCTCTGAACCATCTCTCTCCAACCCCAGACACTTGTCACTCTGCCTCCCCTGCTGGTCCTCCTTTCATCCAGACCTCCCATGCTCCTCAAAGCGTGCACCAGACACAGTTCTCTCTTACTTATTTAGATGACCTGCAACGGAGAGGAGGGTTTCAAAGAAGAACCGGAGATGCTGGCAGAATGACCACTGAGGTCTTGACTGGGAAAAGACTACATGCAGACTTTTGTGGTAGTGTGCCACGGGCTCACAGAAAAAGCAGAGCTTTGGATAAATTCTCTTGATTCTACAATTCGTTACTACTTGCCATGTGTTTTAATTCAGCGGTTCTCAACCTGTGGGTCTCAGCCCCTTGGGCAGGGAGGGGGCGGGGTGGAGCGGCAGTGAGTTCACTGGGCTCGCTTATCAGATATCCTGCATATCAGATATTTATATTGATTCATAGTAGTAGCAAAATTACGGTTATGAAGTAGCAATGAAAATAGAAATAGAAAACACCATCCTGAGTGAGGTAAGCCAGACCCAAAAAGAGGAACATGGGATGTACTCACTCATATTTGGTTTCTAGCCATAAATAAAGGACATTGAGCCTATAATTCGGGTTCTTAGAGAAGCTAAATAAGAAGGAGAACCCAAAGAAAATCATATAGGCATCCTCCTGAATATTAACCTTCATCAGGCGATGAAAGGAGACAGAGACAGAGACCCACAATGGAGCACCGGACTGAAATCTCAAGGTCCAAATCAGAAGCAGAAGGAGAGAGAGCACAAGCAAGGAACTCAGGACCGCGAGGGGTGCACCCATACACTGAGACAAGGGGGATGTTCTATCAGGAACTCACCAAGGCCAACTGGCCTGGGTCTGAAAAAGCCCGGGTTAAAACCGGTCTAGCTGAACATAGTGGACAATGAGGACTACTGAGACCTCAAGAACAATGGCAATGGGTTTTTGATCCTACTGTACCTATTGGTTTCGTGGGAGCCTAGGCAGTTTCGTGGATGCTCACCTTACTAGACCTGGATGGAGGTGGGTGGCCCTTGGACTTCCCACAGGGCAGGGAACCCTGACTGCTCTTTGGGCTGACGAGGGAGGGGGACTTGATTGGAGGAGGGGGAGGGAAAGGGGAGGCGGCGTGGGGAAGAGACAGAAATCTTTAATAAATAAACAAATAAATAAAAAATAAAAAAAACAAAAAAAAAAGAAAATAATGTTACGGTTGGAGGTCAGCACAGCATGAGCAACTGTATTAGAGGGTCGCAGCATCGGGAACCGCTGTTCTAATTACTCGTATCCTGCCCCTTGGCTTGAATAACCAGGTAAACTTAGTGCCCACAGCCAAACTCTGGGACGTGAATGCTCTTGAATAAAAGACTCAACAGTTTTATTTGTGCAGCCAAGGAATGCTACTGTTGAGAAAATATGGTTTATTAAAGCCTTAGGGTTTCTTTCCTTTAGAACTACTTGGGCAGGGCTGATGCGATTTTATTGGGCAAAAACACTGATGTCACAGGCCTGGCAACCTGAGTGTGAGCCTCAGAAGCCACTAAAGGTGGAAGGAAAGAACTAACTTCACAGAGTTGTCCTCTGACCTCCACATTTGTACCGTGTCACGTGGTCTCACACACACGCACAATAATAAGAAATACAAATTAAAAAAGAATGCCTTGGGCTTTTGCATTTCTTCCCAAGGAGTTTACTAATGTTTCTTCCCCTTGCCCTTAGCTAAATTTGAAAGTAACTGCCTCTTCCTTCCAGAAACTTGTCACTTCCTCTAGTCTGCTTCTCTGCTTTTCTATCTTAGCTCCTAAGTTTTTTCTTTGTGGAATGAATGCATCCTGCTCTTTCTTTCTCTCCTTCCTTCCTTCCTTCCTTCCTTCCTTCCTTCCTTCCTTCCTTCCTTCCTTCCTTCCTTCCTTTCTTCCTTTCTGTTTTTTTTTTTTTTTGTCGACCTGGCTGACTTTGAACTCACGGAGGTCCTCCCGCCTCTGCCCCGAGTGCTGGAATTAAAGGCCTGCGCCACCGCCGCCTGGCGAACATCCTGCACTTTTCATAGTTTCAGCCATTCTGTCTGCACGGATGCTTCCTTCCCTCTTTCTGTTTTTCACCCTGCTCTCTCAGCTGACTCTGATATGTCTTCCGTCACGGGTAGAGCATCCACAGATCTAAACCTTCTGTACTCCCAATTTTTAATCACTTAGGATTGACAGCAAACCATGATGCAGCTTTGATTCTTTCTTTCAGTCTTTTTCCCTGTGACCTAGCTGGCATCCCTTTGAAATACCTCCTACACGCCTATCTTCAACTAGGTTTTTCTGCCATTACTTCAGTCCAAGCGCTCAATGTTTGAATGCTTTGAACATTATACGAACCGTCGGATTGGTCCACTAGGGGCCTGCCATGGTCCTTCTCTCCACTCACACCGAATGTTAGCTTTCTTTTAGATTTCATTTCATCACATGACCCTCCCCAAGAACCTTCACTCTCCATGCCTACAGGGCCAAGTCTAACTTGCTTGGTTTTTTAGAGCTCCCTGGGAACTGCTCCGTGTGTCTGTCTATAAATTTATATGTCACCATTTCGGGTCTAACACGCAGCCAGAACATCTCTTAGACTTCTGAGTGTGGCTCGCCCTTCTGCTCACAACTCTTAGCTCCTCACTTAACAAAGGAACTAGAGATCCACAGCCAGGCAACTGGAAGCCTGGGGTGGGGGAGGGAGAGGGAAGGACATGAACTGAAAGTATCCCATTAAGGGTGTGACTTGGGGGGGGGTTGATGTGACCTAAGGTGCTTTTAAACTGCTCTTCTAATGACGGGGGGAGAGAGGCTGCTGAGGGAATGGGGGAGGGAGTGGAGTATGACCTGTAGTGGTTTATTAGCCTGAACCAGACCAAGATGGTTTGCTTTATATTGGCCCCCGAAGTTGCCTAGAAGCACATTTGTTTAGTGAGAAGCTCCAGTCTCTGCATTTCTGTCTCCATGGAAGAGAGCCTGCATAACTAGGCAATAGACTGTGGGATTCTTGGGACAGTATCAAACATTTAATTCAGCCATGGCATTGGACAGTAAGGAATCCCTTCTACCTTATTTCTCAAACAGGAATGCCAGTGATGCACAAAGCAGATCTTTCATGCCCATGAACTTTTCCACAGGTATATTAACGCTGTAAATTTCATTTTTTTTTTTTTTGAGACAGCGTCTCTCTATAGTCCTGACTGTCCTGGAACTTGCTACCCAGACAAGGCTGGCCTTGAGCACAGAGATACTAACCTACCCCTCCCTCCCAGGTGCTAGACTTAAAGGCGTGTGCCACTATGCCCTGTGTAAACTGCATTTCAATGTGATGCTTTTACGTTATATGTTAAAAGTAGATTCAGTATCTAGGTATCTTTATATAAAGCACATTTCAAAACCTGGCCATAGTCCATCCGGCCTGGAAAGCAACACTTTCCACTGCCACGATTTCCTGCAGTTCCTGCCATTTTAGTCATGGGAACATTGCTGGGCGGGAAGGCAGGAGACCCAGGTTTTTAACTTGAGTCTGCTTCTAATTACACCCATGACCCCTGGGCAAGTCACTTAACCTTTTATGGTGTCAGTTTCCTCATCTGTTAAATGAAAGGATCCGACTGGATTATTTCCATGGTTCCTTCCTGAGAAGGCCTGGAGAAAACTGTAGGACTGAAAGGCAGGAAATGGAGTAATTGAGGATCGGAATTCCAGGTGATTTAGAAATTACTTAAAGTTTTGGAAAGTAGCTCCTTGGGGTGCTTAATGTGTTCCACTGCACGCTTGTTTAAGTTGGCAAGTGGCACCCCAGTTTATACTGTTTCTGTTTGCTGCTACAAAGTTTGGTTTTCACGCGACTCCTATCAACGATTTCTTCAGAATCCAGGTGGTGAAGGGCGATTGAATAGACTCGTTTTTTTTTTTTTTTTTTTTTTTTGGTTTTTCGAGACAGGGTGTGGATTTTCAACAATGAAGACATGTTGCTTTTATTTTGTGCAAATCAGTTCATAACTTTTTTGTTATATTTTTAAAAACAAGTAGTCCATTGGGAAGAGATGCTGTGTAATATTATAAAGTCATAAATGACCGTTCTGTTCTGGGCAGCTGTTTTGTTATGTTTGCTCAGTCTCATTCCTGACCATGTGTGTTTTCCCCTAGGCCATTATTGTGCATTTTTATTATGTATATGTGTTCCATAAAAATGTCACTGTAGCTAGGCTGGATGTCACATGATTGACTTTCTAGTAGTCAGAAGGCTAAGGCATATGGATTGTGAGTTTGAAGATAGCCTGAGCTGTATAGTGAGACTCCTTGGAAAACAAGTCTAATATTGAAACGAAAGTACATGCAATTTGCACAGTAGTTTTTAAAAATGTTTACTGATTTGTTTATTTGTGTGTGTGTGTGTGTGTGTGTGTTTGTGTGTCTAAGTGCAACTGCCCACAGAGGTCAAAAGAGGGTGCTCGATCTCCTCAGCTGGAGGTGCAAAGGGTTGTGAGCTACCTGATGTGAGTTCTGGAAACCAAATTCACATCCTCTTCCCAAGACAGGGTTTCTCTGTGTAACAACCCTGGCTGTCCTGGAACTCTCTTTGTAGACCAGGCTGGCCTCGAACTCACAGAGATCCTCTGTCTCCAGAGTGCTGGGGTTAAAGGTGAGTGCTGCCACCACCTGTTTGTTTGTTTGTTTGTTTTTGTCTTGTCTGAAGCACGTGGTGGATGGACATCAGTAGTCGTACCCATGAAATGATAGCATTCTGTGTTCTCAAGCAGAGAAGTCATTTAGTGAATTAGAATGAACTTTTCACATTTTAGCAAGTTCGAAGACACAGAGGCCGTCAAGAGAATTGTGTGGAGAATTGAAGCGTTGGAATCCATTTTAATGATGAGGAGAAAATTCTTGACACTGAAAGTTTTAAGTTGCTAAAGTATTTGGCATAAAGCTAAGGGCAGGGACCAAGAGAGAATCCATTTGTCTTCTGGAGAGAGAAGGTTGCTTGGAGAAGCTGGGCAGATCATTTTGTACATCATTCCATCCTTCTCATCAGTTCACTGACACCGAAACTGTTCGTGATGACAAGGATGATATAATATCAAATTGAAGAAGAAAGTGAATTGGTTAAAAAATACTGTTGCAATTGATTTACTCCAATTGTCTGGGTTGCTGCAGAGCAGCTTTCCCTAAACTTATGGAGAGCAGATGGAAAAAAGGAAAACTGTTTATCTTTCAACAAGAGAATTGATGGCCCTGCTATATTTAGACTCTGTGGCTTTAACTTGGGACATCTGGGAAAATACTCAAATCCGTTAATCATCTAGTTTGTAACCATCTACAAAGACGCACAAAGTCTAGAATAGCTCTTTAGCATACCCTTGTGAAGAACAAATACTAGCAGGCTGATTTCATTTCCTTTCATGCAAAAGAAAATGTGCGTCGAGGAGGGAAAGCCCCGTGTATTGTGTCCCTGGTGTCAACAGCAGCTCTTGTTGTTCGGTCTCTATGAAGGGCTCCCCTCAGCTGGGGAGTCTTGGACAGGGCCAGCAGGAGAATGTCAAGATAGGTTGAGGAACGAATGTGCCCCCACATGAGTCAGTGCCGTGGCCCAGCATTAAGTTGGGAACATTGGAAGCTGTGCTATTCTAGAGAGATCACTGCCTGCTGTGTGACAGAACTATAACACGTAAGGGTTTTTTCTTCTCTCTGAAAAGATTCACTGCGGGTACCTTTCAATAGCTAACCATACTAGAGAATCTCAATAATCTATTTTTCTCTTTATAGCTGCTCAGTTTACGCACAGTCTGTAAGGGACACTTCCTACATGGACATTTAAGTGTAGCTGGCTTAACAATCTTTATACAATACTATGGATGGGAATGTTAACAGTGTTGATTAAACTTATGAGTTATGCTAAGTCAGGCAAGGTCACTGATATTTTGGAAAAGGCTTACAAATGACCTTTAGAGATGGAACAGGCGCTTTGAGACAGGGCTCTAATGCCACTCCCTCGTCCCTGCCCTTCAAGCACAGTTGATCTTCTAACTCCTTCACTTGGTTATACTTCCTGGCATGGTTTAACAGAGGGCAGAGTTCCTCTATTACAAACAATCCTACATGAGAGAAATGGACTCTGAGAAGTGGGATTCAGTTCAGGATGCTGAGATTTGAGGGTGGGAGGTGAAGGCTGGTAAATATTTCTTTTTCCTCCTCCATTCGAAGCCAGTGGAGAAGTAGACACAAGAACAAGTGATAGGCCCTTGGTTGGTTGTTTTTGAGACAGGGTCTGGCTAGCCTCCAGCTCAGTGTCCTCCTGCCTCAGCCTTCCCAAGAGCGGAGATTACAGACATCAGCCATGACAGTCAGCTCCGAGTTCTAAGTAACACCTTTATTCCTGATTCAAATATTACATAATGATACCCCCTCCCCTGTTGTTCTGTTTAGAACTCCCTCATAAGTACATCATATGAGAGAACGAAGCAGGCAATTCAAAGAGGCTTTAGCATATCTGGGAAAGACAGTACTGGTTGCTGGGTGCTAAACCCAGCAGTTAGGTTAGAAGGTAGAGAAGATGTTGGTGAGAAACCTCGTAGGCTTTCCAACTCTAAGGAGATTCTCTCTGCTGTGTACTGGTGTAACTGGGAATAAGTGGCTAGTGACCAGTCAGGCAGAGCTGAGGACAGAACCGAGGTCACTGATATGCAGAAATTTTCTATTAATATGAAAAGATATTTTGAGTTGGCTATGCAAATTTAAATTAAATGCCTAAATTAGCATACCTTATAAGACAGCAGGTATTTTCCTTCTATTGGTCAGTTTTACGGAAATGATTATTATAAGACATAGAATTATAGGGTAAATAAGTGTTTATAAAAATTGTTATGGGGCGTGATATTATGGGATATGAAAATCAGAAGGGATGTTAGTTTTTTTTGTTTTGTTTTTTGTTTTTTATTTAAGACAGGGTCTCACTGTGTAGCCCTGGCTGGCCGGGAATTCTCTGTGTAGACCAGACTGACTTCAGACTCACTGCCTAGATGTCTCTGCCTCTGAGTGCTGGGGTTAAAGGCGTGTATTATCATGCCTGGCTTAACAGTGGTTTTATAGCCCTTTCATTTCTTGGATGAAGACACAGTGCCCCAGACACTTATTCTGGACCATGCCAGGTTAGTCAATGACAGGCTAGACCAAGGTCATATACTTTTGAATTTACTGCCGCACCTCAAGTGTTATGTACTCAGCCATTAGGGAAAATGAAATTTGAAAACTCTACTAACCCTGAACTTAGAAGTTCATCTAGCAGAGCCTGTCTATGGGGTTGCATATAGAATATGAGGAAGAGTATGTAGTGACTTTTATGGGAGGGAGATGCTCTAAGGTTAGGCTGTCTTGCTTCAAATCCTGGCTTAACCTGGATGAACCTCAGTGTCTTCATCTAGAAAATGGACATAATGATACCACTCGCCGGCTGGGCGGTGGTGGCGCACGCCTTTAATCCCAGCACTTGGGAGGCAGAGGCAGGTGGATCTCTGTGAGTTGGAGGCCAGCCTGGTCTACAAGAGCTAGTTCCAGGACAGGCTCCAAAGCTACAGAGAAACCGTGTCTCGAAAAAAAAAATAATACCACTTGCCTTGTGTGTGCTTCTGAGGCTAAGCTAAGAATGATATGTATCATATTCTGCACTTTGCATTTGTGCGTTTCTAGAGAATAAACACTGGTAAATATTATCTGCCATTATCCACCATAATTATCTCTGAGACAACTTTAAAACTTGATCTGTGAAGACTAGGAATGCTTAATTTTGTATTTCATCATCCCAGGTTACTTCTTTACCCGAAGCCTCCGTTCTCTAGGTCTCCCAGGATAGGAACGCTGTCGCCCTCTTCCTTCCCCTTATAGGCCTGTCCTCTATTACTGAGTCATGGCTTGTGCGTTTCGTATGATTTTTCAATTTACTCTGCCTCTATCCTGTTCTGCTTCTGTCCCTGATTGTGCCAAGCCTGGATTGCTCTATAGTTTCTTTCTCTGACTTCCATTTTCCTTTCCTCTGGTCTGTTTTGGTTGTTGCTACCAGACTGGTCTTTCAGAGGCATTGTTTTATCTGGTTTCCCCTGGCCCTGCAATCTGTAATGACTCCATTGTCTGTTCTCTCAAAGGCCAATCCTTATGTCTGACATCCAAGTCCCTGGCAGATCATCGGTGACCAAAAGTAATAATACATTGCCTGCCGTATACAATTTAAAATATTCAAGTAGCAGCATTAAAAAAAAAATCCCTTTGTGGTGGCATGTACATTTAGTTCTAACACTTGGGAGGCTAAGACAGAAATAACAGGAGCTTACCTGGATTATATTAGACTATGTCCTATTAGCTTTGCTAGTACATTTGAAAAGATTTTATTCTTCAATTACATAAATGTGTGTCTATATGTGGATATGTGCCTATGAGCCCATATGCCCTCAGAAGCCAGAGAGGGACAAGCCTGCGGAGCTGGAGTTACAGGTGGTTGTGCGCTACCACACATGGCTGTTGGAATCTAGCTTGTATCCTCTACAAAAGCAGTATGCGCTCCTAACCACTGAGTCATTTCTCCAACACTTTATTAGTTTATTTTAACCGAATGTGTCTCAGAGGGTATCATTTTAATCCAATCAGCATAAAATGAATACTGAGATTTTGCATTATTTGGGGGAGGAGGCGCTATCCTCAAAACTGCCTGTGTAGAGCTGGGGAAGTAAGTCTGTGGTAGATTCCTTGCCTGGCACTGGAAGATCCCTGAATTCTGTCCTCGACACCATGCAAAGCTCCTATATGGATTCCGTTCTTATGTCACATCTTGATTTTGACTCTACGCATTTCAAGTGCTCCATAGAGTAGCCACATGAGGCTCTACTTGTCATCATTGCTCCTTCCACAAAAAAGAGGCAAATCTCACCTCTTTCTTGCTTGTTCAAACAAAATAGAATGATAATGTACCTATTTGGGTGGATTGTTCTGAGCCATTATGAAGCGTGAATGTACTTTGTAAGCATAGTTCGTTCTGCAAGAATATGGAAGTGCCGGGCAGTGGTGGAACACACCTTTAATCCCAGCACTCAGGAGACAGAGGCAGGTGGATCTCTGTGAGTTCAAGGCCAGCCTGGTCTGCAGAGTGAGTTCCAGGACAGGCTCCAAAGCTATAGAGAAACCCGGTCTTGAAAAACCATATATATATAATTTCACACAAGAGTAGAATGTCTTAGAAGTAGAGTAATTTGAAAGAAATGCCTAGTTGGGGATACAGCTTGGTGGTATACTGCTTGTCCAGCATGCATGATGCCATAGGTTCAGTTCCCAGTCCAGATAAAAGAAACATTGGGGGTTGTGGCTCAGTGACAGAGTGTGGACTTAGTATTCAAGAGACCCGAGTTTGAATATCTGTACTTTGAAAAGAAAAAGACACATGGCTGTCCTGGATTGAACTGTGAAAGCTATAACCTCGAGCAATGAATGGAGAATATTAACATGTACTTTCTCCTGCTGTTTCTTTATAATGGCTTTTTAGGAAGGAATTAGATATATCAGTAGTGTTTTCTAAATTTTTAAATTCTTATCTTCTAGCCCTTCTTCTTTATGGAAAACAGATATAGGGCCATTTACTTTTTTTTTTTTCTTGAAGTAGGATCAAGGCAGCTATCAAGAAACCCCTTGCTTTCAACACATTGTAGCACTCAAGTATGGAATGACATTAAAATTTTTTCATATTGTTCAATTCAATATAAAGGCTAAAAACTGACCTAAAACAGATGTTAGATATTTAGACATTGAAACCATTTGTGCAATGCTTTCAAGCTATGCTATGGAAGGAAATGTTAAGGAGTAAGTATCCCGACAAATAGGTGTGTAAGTGGTAAAAGGCAGGATGTGTGCATTTATTTAAAAAATATTTATTTATTTATTATGTATACAATATTCTGTCTGTATGCCTGAAGGCCAGAAGAAGGCGCCAGACCTCTTTACAGATGGTTGTGAGCCACCATGTGGTTGCCGGGAATTGAACTCAGGACCTTTGGAAGAGCAGGCAATGCTCTTAACCACTGAGCCATCTCTCCAGCCCGCGTGCATTTTTTTTTAAGTGCCAGAGAGTTGGTCCCCTCTGTCAACTCCTTTCTTAACCCGCTGCTGGTGATCAAATACAGTGCCTCGTGCATGCTAGGCGAACAGTACCATGGCCCTACATCCCTGTTGGTTTGTCTCCCTATTTTGTTTCTTGTTTGACTGTTTGTGAGACAAGCCCTCAGTTTGTAGATTAAGCTGGCTTCAAGCTTTCAGCCCTGCCTCAGTCTCCTGAGTGCTAAATTACAGCGGTGCACTAGCAAGCCCAGCCGCCCATTGAAATTGGTAATAGCTATTGGTTTATTTATGTATTTAGCTGTGTGCCTGGGGGGCGGGACGCGAGCATGCCACAGAGTACGTGTGGAGGTCAAAGGGCAGCTTTTAGGAGGTGTTTCTCACCCCACTATGTGGGTCTTAAAGATTGGATTCAGGTCATCGGGCTTGGCAGAAGGTGCCTTTAGCAGCAGAGCCTTCCCCCTCCCATATTTTGTTTATTTATTCATTTGTGTGTGTGTGTGTGTGTTTGTGTGTGTCATGGCACGCATATGCAGGTAATAGGATAACGTCAGTCATGGGACATGAGCTCAAGCCGCGAAGCTTGATGGCAAACACTTTTCCTCTCTGAGCCATCTTGCTCCCTCCTGTTGAGCTAAGTCCAGCTTGGCCTTTGGTTTCATTTGTAGTCTGGCGGCACTGTCTCCACCATATGAGTGCTGGGCTTCTAAAGCATGTCCTACCACGTTGGACAAGATTGGTGAGTTTTGAAATGATTTCCAAATTAGAGCAGTCATTTCTCTTTAGTCACACCTGTCCTCTGGCCTTTTCCGAGTTCAACACTCAATATAGGTAGAAAGGTAAATTTGTGGTGTTACTAAGACAGCTGACTGAAATAAAAGATTCCATTGTTCGTGTTTTCCCAAGCTGGAAACCCTAACCTAACGCATGACCCCTTTGCTCTCATCCATCCCAGTAAATTCGGCACTGAATCCGTCCGGCTCCACCACCTCTTGAAGTCCTTCACTAGTCTGCGATCCCCTCTCCTCCTCGCCGCCCTAGCCCAGGCTGCCGCCCTAGCCCAGGCTGCCGCCCTGGCTTGGGCTTTCCTCACTTCTGCTCTTAGCTGCTGCAACAGCCTCCAAACCAGTTTTCCTGCCTCAAGCTCCAGTCTTCCCTCCACCCCTCAATTTAGTCTCCAGCTCCTAGCAGACCGATCTTGCTAAAATGCAGATCTGATCACACCACTCCCCTAATTAAAAAGAACACTGAGTTCCTCTTCCCAGGGCTGCAGATGCCATCCAAAGTCCTGAGTGTGCTGTGCAAAGCGTTTAATAGTCAGAGCCCAAATTATCCCATTAGCCTTGACTTCAGCCGTATATCCTCTCCAGAGCACTAATAATGTTATTAGTGCTTCTCCAGCAAGATCATGCTTTTAAGAACTGTTCTCTTCTTTTGATGGTCCTTTCTACTTCTCACATCAATGAGACATGTCATCTTCAGGCTTGTCCTAATGTCCTTTCTCCCTTCACACTGTGCTCATTTGTTCTTTTAGCCTCTGTGTCTTATTGTGCTTTCAGAGACGATGAGACTAGAACAGTGTTTGCTGTAGTTGTACTGATAATGGGCATTATGACTTTAGCTAAATAGTAAACATAAATTACCGGGTTCATCTCTGTATTGCTTGCTCTTTGGGACTAACTGTGGCTGCCCTGGTTAGTGTACCTTCAGGGTTCAGCTTATCATCCTTGTTCTCAGGATCCTCGAGACACAAGTGACTGACATTTGCTCTTCCATGTGGCCAGGCTGTGCTATCTGCATTCACCTTCGCTGACACACTCCTCTGCGACTTACTAAAAGCTGCCACCGCCGTCTTTTGACTTCTCTTCTTGGACCTCACTGTTGCTTTGTTTTTATAGTCACTGCTGACCGGGCAGTACAATCCTTTCCTTCCTCCAATTCTGTGGACTAATTAATCACAGCAACAGTTGGCTGTTGACCTTGAGGTTTTGGCTCTTTGCTGCTATTTATAGCTTTTGGGGGTGTCTAGAAGCCGTTACTTCATTGCAAAACCTTTTCTTTTCCTTCTTATTCTAGGTTCGGGACTTTCTGAATCTTTAATTGTGCCAACGGGATTGTCTCCCAATAAATATGGCTGTTTTATTTATTTGCCGATCGATCGGTTTTTAACTATGTGTGTTTATGTGTGCTTGCTTGTCTATACAAGTGCCACACATGTATGCAGGTGCCCCCAGAAACCAGAAGAGGATGTTGGTCTCTAGGAACTGGAGTTACAGCTAGCTGAGAGCCACCCAGTATATGTGCTGGGAACCAAACCCGAGTTTTCTGCAGGAGCAGCAGGTGCTCTTAACCACTGAGCCATCTCTCTAGCCACTCTATGTGTATAGTTCTGTACTGTCATTTAAAAGGGAAACTTGCTCAAGAAGAGTACTAGTTATCACAATTCCGGTAGCTCAGACCCTCAATGACCCCCCTCCATCAAAGACAGTGCATTTACTAAATAATTGGTGCTTACTCTGCCCTTACCCTAGGCTCATCTGCTCATTGCCACCTTTAAGATGAGGGGGTTGATGTGTGTCAGTAGGTTTGGCTGAGCCTGAATATAGACTACCTTCTTGAAACAAAGCCCTCCTGCTTGCTATCATGAATGAAAGTATTGTTTGCTTGACTTCTTTGCTTTTGATCATTAAAGTTAGTAGAACTTTTGCAAAGTGACTGCTTACTTTGCTTCCACTTGAATAGTTGAGATACAGAATGGAATTAGTTTAAAGAGGGATTAATTTGTCAGAGGGTTGATACTGTGTTATTTAGTCCTTATTTGCGCTCTATCTTATTGGTTGCATAATTGAGAATTTCCTTGTCAATGTTTGCTTTTCAGGCTGGTTGGAAGGAAAATCACGCCACATTCATGAACGAACTGAAAAATCTTCAGGCTTCTGGACTGACTACTCTTGGTCAGGCTCTAAGATCCTCATTTGATTTGTTAAATCTCAATAGATTAATATCTGGAATAGACAATTATGGACAGGTAACAATTTTTGAGTGAGTACAGCTAATTTATTTTGATGCCTTAGGGTACGAGTACAAAATTTAGGCAAGACTTGTGCTACCTGTAGTGTTAACCAAAGAGAGGCTCATGCACCTTTTAGATGTGCATTTCATAAGAATCACAAAGCAAACGCAACTTTTTTGGTTCTTTTTTTTTTTCTTCATTTTTCTTTTGCCCAGGCTGTCCTGAAACTTGCTGGGTAGACCAGGTTGGTCTCGAACTCACAGAGAACCACCCGCCTCTGCCTCATGAGTGCTGGGCTTAAAGGTGTGCGCCACCACAGCCCAGGCCCGGTCAACTTTTTTTTTGGTTCTTAAACATCAACTCATCAATGGATTTTACAATAAATACAATTTCTTGTCATTTGATCATCAGAAATCTGAGAATATGCTCAGGTGCTGCAAAATGCTGGAAGGTGTCAGATGGAGACGGATTCTTCTGTCTCTACTTCTCTCTTCCTCCCTGCGCACCCCAGATCTAATGCAAGACTTTTAAAGCTCTAGATAAAAGAAGAGGTCAGCGAAGCACTTGCTGCTGCTACCTTTGTCCTTTTCTATCCTAAACACTCTGCTCAGTATATCCCCAGACATGGAGTCCAGGCTGCAGAGCCTATACCACAGGTGTCCCCTAATCTGTGCCAAGATTTGAACTCAGGTGAATGGGTTGACGGGTCTGGGTGAGGCTTTTATTTTTTATTTATCAAGGAAAACGTTGTCATGTTTGAGGGATCATTGGCCAGGCAAATGTAGACGTCTTAGTACAGTTGTATGGCAGTACCCAGCTCTGACGCTTTAGAAATGTGTTTTAGGGGAGAAATCCGTTTTTCTTGGAGCCGTCTATTTTAATTACCATCACAGATGGAAACAAGCTAACAAGTACTTCTAGCGTTCAAGAAGAGGTGAGATATAATTCTTTTTTAATTTTATCTAAATAGCACAGAACATAGAGCTATTTCTGTGGGAGGCATGTATTTCCAGTTAAGAATAAAGTTTGCCCAAATCTATCTTGGTACTCCTTGAGAGATGGCTTAATTCGGTAGTGTTCCATGAAAGCAAAGTGAACCCTTTAACTCTTAACTCTTTCTTCTTCTTCTTCTTCTTCTTCTTCTTCTTCTTCTTCTTCTTCTTCTTCTTCTTCTTCTTCTTCTTCTTCTTCTTCTTCTTCTTCTTTTTTTGTACGGGTTGTTATGATGAACCTTTCCAAATTTTGCCTTATCAGCTTCATCTTCCTTTGAATTCTCCTCTGCCTGGAAGTGAACTAACCAAAGAACCTTTTCGTTGGGATCAAAGGTTATTTGCCCTGGTGTTGCGCTTGCCTGGAGTGGCTTCCACCGAACCAGAGCAACTAGGGAGTGTACCAACTGATGAATCGGCCATCACACAGATGTGTGAAGTCACAGGAGGTAACGGCTGCTGTTTCAGGTTTCCGAAGGAAGAATTTGGGGTAGGAGAGTATAGCCCTTATTAAATGCCATAGCTAGTCTTGGGTTGCTTGCCTTTACAGTTTGTGAACTCTGCTGCTTAGGGTCATTGTTCATACCACATTCCTGCTAATGTAGTTACGATTGTTCTAAATCCTATTTTAGGCTTTCAAATACTTGTATTATGAACCACTGTTTGATTTGATGAAACTTGTGCTCTTTATTTTTCTCTCTGGCATAGGTCGCTCCTACTGTGTAAGAACACAAAGAATGTTGAATCAGTGTTTAGAATCACTAGTTCAAAAAGTGCAGAGTGGTGTAGTTATTAATTTTGAAAAAACAGGGCCAGATCCGCTTCCTGTTGGAGAAGGTACAGTAATCATTTTTCAGCAACTATACTTTTTACCATAATATATTGTGTGGAAGAATAAAGATATTAAACACGTGGCAGTGGAATCTTCAGTATCCTTGTGCATCCCAGTCCTCATGAGCATACATCTAAATAACTAATGTTTGATCTTCACCCATGCATGTGTTAGGTGGGCAAATTCTCGCAACCTCCATCTCATGGCAAACATTGTCCTAAGAAAATTTGTACTTTTTCTAACCCTAGTTTTTAGTTAAAACTGATTCATTTGTCAATCTCCTCCCAGAATATTTGGATATCTAGTATGGTATGGCACTTGAGTAGTGATCTGATTTGGCGCTTGTGATCACTAAATATGTTAAAGTATCTTCATGAAATCTCTGTTAAGCCAGGTGGTGATGGTGCACACCTTTAATCCCATCTATGGGAGGCAGAGGCAGGCAGATCTTTGTGAGTTCGAAGCCAATCTGGTCTACAGAGCGAGCTCCAGGACAGGCTCTGAAGATATACAGAGAAAAACAAACTGTCTTGAAAAACAAAACAAAACAAAACAAAAAAAGAAACGTAGAAATCTCTGTTAATTACCATTCCAGAGCAAGAGAGTGTGAATGTTTGTTTATTCAGGAACTTACAGTATTCTGTAAGGTTGTATATTGGTATTTTCTTGACCATTCTTTAACTGCAGAATGTTTTGTTTTCTCTTTAAATGAGATCTTACAGAAAATTTGGCATCTAAAAATGCAGAATCATTGGCTAATTTTGCATAAGGAAGTTAAACCATAGTGAAGCTCCAGATGGTTTGTCAAATGGATGTTTCTGAATGGGTTTTAGAAGGATCAGGGGGTTACTAAATGACATTATGGTGATACGGTCCAGGACTTCCTTAAAGCGCTCTTCTTTGTTATTGCTTCTCCATTGTCTTAGCATGGGTGTGTGCACACACACACAGTACACCATACCACACCACACACATAGTACGCCATACCACACCACACACATAGTACGACATACCACAACACACACATAGTACGCCATACCATACAACACACACACAACACACCATGTTACACCACACACATATTATTTCATTATTACCATGCATGGTGTTTTGTTGCCCTGATTGCCTTTGGTAAGGTCAAAGGGATTCACTATACATGGCAAAAAGGGATACAGTTTTGTTTCTTTACTTGTTTTACTCTTTAGGCTTTGTATCCCTTTGAGAAACTGTTGGAAAAATCTAGATTCCTTTCCCTGGAGAAAAGGGCTTAAGCCACACACATAAAGTTTTATGCCTAATTTCAGGAGTTTCCTGGATTCTTAAGATAAGACTATTTTAATAGCCAGGCAGTGGTGGCACACGCCTTTAATCCCAGCAGTTGGAAGGTAGAGTGGATCTCTGTGAGTTTGGGGCCAGCCTGGTCTACAGAGCTAGTTTCAGGACAGGCTACAAAGCAACACAGAGAAAACCCTGTCTTGAAAAAGACTATCTGCCAAAGGAGACTGGGGCCTCACAGTGTATATTGAACCAACCATACAGGGAAGGGTGTGCTGTAACGCTGCCAGCCGACTGCCCAGCCATCATTTTCTGTTTACTGCCTTAACATGAACAGGAACGGAAATACTAGCTGCATGTGCTGTCACATAAGTAGCTCAGATTTTCTTTCTGTTGCCAGTTTTTCCTCTTTGTCCAAAGTTCTGTAGACTCAAAGAATCCGATAAAAGAAAGTAATACTTACTCAGAAAGATGGGCATCCCCAGCCTCGTGTGCCCAACTTGAGAGGGATTCTCAAATGTATTTCTATGTTTTTGCCAGAGCCTGGTGAATCCCTGAAAAAATCTCCTGATCTGAAGTAATTACTTTTTTTAAAATAATGCAAAAATAAGTAAATCAAATCTTCTGGTATTTAAGAAAATTGACACCCAAGTAACTAAAATGTCCTCCTAATTATAATTTAGACTAGCAAATCATGGCATAAGTGTTTTTTTTCCCCCTGGAGGGGGCAAAAAAATGCAAGCTAATTTAAATAATTAAATAATTAAAATGCATTAACGGTGTATTCCTCTGCATTATATGTGGTCAGATTACATAGAATTTTGATGGTGCATGGAAAAATTGGGGTGAATTTTTTCATAACAAACTTGATCCGTTTGTTTTATATTCCCCACTCCCATGTACACACAGATTATACCACCAACATAGTCTCGAGTTTCAAGGAAATTTAGAAAGCGTATGTTTTGTTTTGGGGGTCATTGAGTGTAGAGCAAAAATGGAATTTATGATCTGTTTTGCGGGATCCCAAAGATGTAAAGACTATCCCAGAGAACAAATGATTTCAGTTGCCTAACTTGGTAAATAAGTTCTTGAAATATGACCATTGTATTGTGATGTGCTTAGTTTTTGTGCCCAGGTCTCAAAAAATGTAAAACTAGTTTTGCACACAACTTCATATTTTCATAGCATATTGAGAATAGTGAGAGGCATGGAGTTCAAGGGCAAATTAAATTAACATTCTCTCTCTCTCTGCCTTTTCCTTCTTTCATTTTTCGTAAGCCATATTTTTTTTTATTTCAGTTTGTCCTTTGCCTGAAACTGAAAGTTGTGCTCAAGAAGATGAGAAACTGTAAAAAAAGTCATGCCTTCTGTCCCATGTTTCTCTTGCAGACGGACTGATGGATCTGTGTAGGCCAAGCAACTTATTTGCTGCCCAGCCATGGCATAGCTGCCATAAACTCATCTATGTGCGACCTAATTCGAAAACTGGTGTTCCTGTTGGACACTGGCCAATTCCAGAATCTTTTTGGCCAGAACAGAATTTACCTTCACTAGTAAGTATTATAAACAAAAAGGGTAAGCACTGATCTGGCTTTTTAATTTGAGGACAATGAAGCTTTTGAAACAGCTCGAGGCTTTTATGCTGTGCCACAGACCAGTAGACCGCAGTCTTTTGGTTCCCATCTTTTATTGAACAGCTAGTTCTATGCCTTAAAGCAAAGGAGGAGGAGCTCCTTTATTTTGTCATACTTTTTAGTCTTTTGTACTGCTACCTTTGCCATGTGGATATTAAAGCATTGCTTTTATTTATATTTTTGTACATTTACTTGGTGTGTATGTTTAATCAAAGTTTGAAATACTTTTTATTTATTTTTATAGTTTATATAAGAAGCTATTTTTGGATATGGCTATTTTGATGCATTTGAAAGCAAATTAGGAGAGCATGATTTTAATGTCTTCTTCCTCCTAAAAGATACATTTTTCCAAGTAACATTCACACTTTTTTTTGTTTGTTTGTTTGTTTGTTTTTTTGAGACAGGGTTTCTCTGTGGTTCACACTACTTATTTATTTGTTATTTGCTTTGCTTGTTTTGTTTTTTTTTCATGGCAATGTTGGGAGCTGAACCTAGGGCTTCACACATTCTAAGCGGCTATAGCCCCATACTGAATACGTCATCGTGTTTACTGTGGAAGACTGTTTGAGCAGTCAATGTTGCTTCAAGGCATTAAAATGTAAAAATGGGCAGTTGGCAGCTGCTCTCAATGATGAGAGCAAGAGAAAAATGTGAACAAACAGCTGCCTTCTGTCCTTGAAGGGAAGTGCAGATAGAAATATGTGTGCTTCCATTTAGATGCACTTTCATTTCTTCCTGGCTGGTTCCTTTCGGTTACCTTAGAGTATTATTCATTTTTCAAAATTCGCTTGCAAAGTAACAGGCATCCTTATGCTGTTTTCACACACGCTTATTTTGGTTGAGGGTCCTGTGTTCCTCTTTAACAGCCCTTTGCCCTGTCCCCATGTTAGCCTTTTGCTCCCCAGCGTTCCCCCTTCTATTGTAATAGCTCGTGTATTCTGTTGCCTTCCCCACCTTGCTTCTTTAAGGCCTCTTCTTTCCCCATCTGGTGGGCTTCCTAGTTTCCTGGCCCTTGCCTACCTAGCTCTCCCATCTAGACATGCATATTTAACCATTAAAAAATGGGATTCACTGTGAGAGAGAGCATATGTCTTTTGAGCCTGCGTTACCTTGCTTAATAAAGTGTTTTCCAGTTGCACCCATTATCCTACAAATTTGACAGATTCATTTTTTTTCTTTTTCAAGACAGGGTTTCTCTGTGGTTTTGGAACCTGTCCTGGAACTAGCTCTTATAGACCAGGCTGGTCTCGAACTCACAGAGATCTGCCTGCCTTTGCCTCTCAAGTGCTGGGATTAAAGGCATGCGCCACCACCGCCCGGCCTGACAGATTCATTTTTGAGGGGTGTTTCGAGACAGGGTTTCTATGTATAGCCCTGGCTGTCCTGGAGCACACTCTGTAGACCAGGCTGGCCTCAAATTCACAGAGAGCCACCTGCTTCTTCCTCCCAAGTTCTGGGATTAAAGGCGTGTGCTAGCACACCTAGCGACAGCTTCATTTTTATGGCTGAAATTCCGTTATGTATCATTTATCCATCTATTGATAGACAACTCTATTGATTCCATGTTATTAATCCAAGCACTTTGGTTTCATATGAATTCCCATTTTTTTTTAACTTAAGAAGGGCTCTCACATTGTCGTCCAGGCTGGCTTTGAACTCACAGCTGCTCTTACTCAGTTTCCCAAGTACCTATAGTCAGTCGGTCATGCCCTGGTGAGCCATTTACTTTTCATTGATTAGTAATGATGTAATGCTTAGAAAATTATCTATAAGCAAAGGTTTGTCTTCTTGTAACTGCATTTGGTAGAAGAGGATTGGATGTTACAGTTAATCTTAGTACCAGTTGAATTGACTTTTTCAGGGATAGTGTTTAGGAAAACACTCTGCCCCCTGTCCTCAAGGAAAGAAGGCCTGAGCTGTACCTATGTGGTCCCTGGCTAAGGATGGGGAATACAACCCTAGCATTGCTCCTCTAGTGCGCGGCTTGCCTGATTCAGGTTAATTTGCATTTTAGGTTCTAGCAATTTCCACAGTGACTTGTATTTTCTCCCAGGCTACTGGTTTGGGCTCTTAGATTTTCAGGAGAAGTCATGCAAGGCTCGAGGAACAGACAGCTTTTAATCAGCTTCTGTGGGTGAGGGAAACTATTCCTCTTCTCTCCCCCAGGGCTCTGAGGTGACAAACCTGTCAGCCCATCGCCTCTTCAAGCCCCTTTAGTGGCAGGTTTGTTTCATTGTTGCTAACAAGGGAATTTCATTCAGGTATTTGTCAATTTTTTTTAAAGATATTCAGATCTAAGAAATCAGAGACAGTTCACAACACTGACTAAAACTGAAAGAAGGGAAAGCTAAAACCATAGAAATTTCCAGTAACTTATACACAGTTTGTGTTACCATACCCCCGCATGTAGTTCACTCAAGAGCCGTTTTTGTCCACTCTCAAGCATTTATAAGTTTTTTTTAATTTTTATTTATTTATTAAAGATTTCTGATTCTTCCCCGCCACTGCCTCTCATTTCCCTCCCCCTCCCCCATCAAGTCCCGCTCCCTCGTTAGCCCAAAGAGCAATCAAGTTTCCCTGCTTTGTGGGAAGTCCAAGGACCACCCACCTCCATCCAGGCCTAGTAAGGTGAGCATCCAAACTGCCTAGGCTCCCACAAAGCCAGTTCATGCAGTAGGAACAAAAACCCATTGCCAATGTTCTTGATTTCTCAGTAGACCTCATTGTCCACTATGTTCAGCGAGTCCAGTTTTATCCCAGGCTTTTTCAGATCCAGGTCAGCTGGCCTTGGTGAGTTCCCGATAGAACATCCCCATTGTCTCAGTGTGTGGGTGCATCCCTCGCGGTCCTGAGTTCCTTGCTCGTGCTCTCTCTCCTTCTGCTCCTGATTTGGACCTTGAGATTTCAGTCCGGTGCTCCAGTGTGGGTCTCTGTCTCTGTCTCCTTTCATGGCCTGATGAAGGTTAATATTCCGGAGGATGCCTATATGTTTTTCTTTGGGTTCTCCTTATTTAGCTTCTCTAGGATCACTAATTATAGGCTCAATGTCCTTTGTTTATGGCTAGAAACCAAATATGAGTGAGTACATCCCATGTTCCTCTTTTTGGGTCTGGCTTACCTCACTCAGGATAGTGTTTTCTATTTCCATCCATTTGCCTGCAAACTTCAAGAAGTCCTTGTTTTTTACTGCTGAGTAGTACTCTAATATGTATATATTCCATACTTTCTTCATCCATTCTTCAATTGAAGGGCATCTAGGTTGTTTCCAGGTTCTGGCTATTACAAACAATGCTGCTATGAACATAGCAGAGCATATACTTTTGTTGTATGATAGGGCCTCTCTTGGGTATATTCCCAAGAGTGGTATTGCTGGGTCCAGGGCTAGGTTGATCCCGAATTTCCTGAGAAACCGCCACACTGCTTTCCAGAGTGGTTGCACAAGTTTGCATTCCCACCAGCAATGGATGAGGGTACCCCTTTCTCCACAACCTCTCCAGCAAAGGCTATCATTGGTGTTTTTGATTTTAGCCATTCTGACAGGTGTAAGATGGTATCTTAAAGTTGTCTTGATTTGCATTTCCCTGATCGCTAAGGAAGTTGAGCATTTCCTTAAGTGTCTTATGGCCATTTGAACTTCTTCTGTTGAGAATTCTCTGTTCAGCTCAGTGCCCCATTTTATAATTGGGTTGATTAGCCTTTTACGTTCTAGTTTCTTGAGTTCTTTATATATTTTGGAGATCAGTCCTTTGTCAGTTGCAGGGTTGGTGAAGATCTTCTCCCAGTCAGTGGGTTGTCTTTGTGTCTTAGCGACAGTGTCCTTTGCTTTACAGAAGCTTCTCAGTCTCAGGAGGTCCCATTTAATCAATGAGGCCCTTAGTGTCTGTGCTGCTGGGGTTATACGTAGGAAGTGGTCTCCTGTGCCCAAGTGTTGTAGAGTACTTCCCACTTTCTCTTCTATCAGGTTCAGTGTGTTTGGTCTTTGATCCACTTGGACTTGAGTTTTGTGCATGGTGATAGAAAGCATTTATAAGTTTATAAATGATAAAGCCAAATGCATTCGTTTCCCCTTTGCATAAAGGAAGGCAAGCCGCTTTCATCATAATTGTACTGACCTCCCACCTTTCTGAGCCCTTGCCCCCCCTTTCTCTCAGTGGTGTTCTCTACTTAGACAAACCTGGTGATAAAATCACTTCTCCCTTAGTCTACTGTGGTGCCCCAAACACACAGACCTTTGAAGTTGCACCCAAATCACCTTCAGTTTCAGCTATTCAAAACAAACCTGTGGGTATGAGCAGTGCTACAAAATCCCTTTGAGGCCCTGAAGTTGTGACCATGGCGTCTGAGTATTGTGTATGTTGTCCATCCGTACCTTTGCTGTTTTTCCATTTGCTTCTTAGTAGCCTAAACTCCTTAGAAAAGTTCAGAGGTTCTCTTTGTCCAGTGGTATCTCAATTGTCTAACCTGCTGATATCGAAGACCGACACTCAGGAATGCTTAAAGCTCACAGAATGGGTTTGAAGATGAGAGTCCATCATATGGACCATAAGGGTCACTTTAACACAGTCAATGCAGTTATTACATCACTGCAATTCTAGCTCTGCTTTAGCTCATCTTCCCTCTTCCAATCCCAAGTAGGGCTCAGAGGGGAAGAAAGTTGTAGAAACTCTTCAAATACTAATCTGTATCTTAGTGATGGTTTGCCAAAAATGTAACAGGAGCTTTCAGAATGGATACAATTGTGCGTTTGCTTGATATCTGATCGTATTTCCTCTTTTTTTTTTTAGCCTCCACGAACATCTCATCCTGTTGTGAGGTTTTCCTGTGTCGATTGTGAACCAATGGTTATAGATAAACTGCCCTTTGACAAATATGAACTTGAACCTTCTCCCTTAACTCAGTACATTCTGGAAAGAAAATCTCCTCATACTTGCTGGCAGGTAGCTATCCTTACCTACTATCCAAATGTCTGTACTCATTCTGGAAATTGGTTATAAATTGTGTGTGTGTGTGGGGGGGGCATTTAGAGAGATAACTCAGTAGTTAAGAATGCATACTGGCCAGGCGTGGTAGCCCAAGCCTTTAGTCTTAGCACTTGGAAGTCAGAGGCAGGCAGATCCCTGAGTTCAAGGCCAGCCTGGTTTACAGAGTAAATTCCAGGACAGCCAGGACTAATAAGGGTCTGGTGAGATGGCCCAGTGGTTAACAACACTTAATGCTCTTGCGGAGGATCCAGGTTCAGGTCTCAGCACCCACGTGGTATGGCGTGGCATGTGGTAGCTCACAGCCGTCTCTAACTCCAATTCCTGGGATCTGATGTTCTCTTCTTGCCTCCATGAGCACTAGGCATGCACGTGGTATACATCATACAGGCAAAATACACATACACATAAAAATAAATAAAATCTTTAAAAAGTAAGAACTGTAAAATCTTTACAAAAATTATTTTAAAATGTTTTAAATTTGGTAATAATTACATTGTATTTTTTAAAGGCTATCAAATAAACAACATAGCCAAGAGAATAATTTTAGAAAGGTATGAAACATTAACATACTGTACATTGCCATTTATGGAAGTAGAATCTGACGAACCCATGCATTCAAGGAGCTGGGGTTGGGTGGACCCATTCTTATCTGTTCCCCAGATTATGAATCATTAAGCTATTGGGTGTGATTCGATTAAGGTATGAACAAGACTCTCGGGCTCTTATTTTGAACTTGAGAAATGAGAAGTCCTGTATATTTGGGGCCAAGAACCAGAAACTCGAGCTTCCTTTATGCATGAGTAGAATGCGGTGAGACAGTAGTGTGGTTAGTAGAAGCCTCACTGATGGGTCGGTCAACTGGGATTTTCTGAGATGAGCAAGTGCAGGGTACCATTCGCTCACTCTTCTAAGTGCTGTGTTGCAGTCGGAAGGATCTACTCATGGCTATATAGATTTGTCCGTGGGTTTGACTTGTAAAATTCTAGACTTTTGAAATCGTGGCTTTTTTTTTATTTAGATACAAAAAAGCTCCACGTTACAAGGATGTTCATTCTATGACTGAGCTACAGGACCAGTCAGTCATTTTTAGGTTCTCTTGACACAGGGAGCACTTTCAGACACTTACCTGTTTTGTTCTAACATGTGAGACCACTGATGCGCTGTATCTATAAGCTACTGTAATTCTCTCAAGATACTAAGGCTAGTTCAAAAGAAAAGGAACAAGTTTGAGCCAAGGATGTGAAGGGGTAAGAAACAAAATTTCAAAACTACAGGGTGGTGGTGGCATGTGCTTTAATCACAGCACTCGAGAGACTGAGGCAGGCAAGTTTCATGGACAGCCAGGATTGTTACACAGAGAAAATCTGGTTCAAAAAGAAAAAGAAATTTAAAAAGTTTCAGAACTATAATACCGAACAGAAGCCAAACAAAAAAGATTACCCATTGTATACTTGTACTTTTCTCTATTCAGACAGCTGAAATGAACTTCTCTGTCAGAAGGCAGAGTAGTGTTTCCTCCTGAGGGTTGCAGGGTAGTGGCCAGAAAGGGAAGGAAGGCGTTGCCAGTCTTGCTGGGTTCCTTGACGTAGGTCATTTTTCTGGAATATTCACCAAGCCATGTACTTGCTTACCCCTAAAATTATAGAAATGTAGGCAATAGAAGACTAACTTCTTTTGAATACTTTGGTTTGAATTTCTACAACAAAATTAAATAAAATTACAAATCACATCTTTTCTCTCAAATAAACTTTCATTCTATATAGCATACTCCTTCTAAATCTTCTTCAAAGAAACCCGAAAGGGGCTTGAGAGATGGTTCAGTGGTAAAGAGCACTGACTGCTCTTCCAGAGGACCGGGGTTCAATTCCCAGCACCAACATGGCAGCTCACACTTGTCTGTGACTCCAGTTCCTGGGCTTCTGACACCCTCATATAGATAGATATACATGTAGGCAATGAACACAAAATAAAAAATAAATTATAAAAAAAAAATTAAAAAAAGAAACCTGAGAAATCTGTCCTGACTCCTCCACAGCCTCTCAAATGTCGTAGTCTTTGTCCTGATCTTGTAGTAATCTGATCTGATTGATCAGTGGGACTGAATAAGAACAAACCAGGAGCAAGGACGTTTCCTAAGACCTTAGTAGAGAAGGTATTCTCCTAGAGCTAGGAAAAGGCTCGCTCAGGGGCTTGCCCACATCTGTGAGGACTGCAGTTCAAGCCCCAGCACTCATTTAAAAGCTCATCAAGAACATGTAGCTGTCATTCCAGCCTAGAGAGCTAGAGACAGGGCACCTGGAGTTCTCTGGCCAGCCCAGCCAGCTGAATTGTTGAGCTTCAGGTTCACCGAGAGATCGTGTCTCAGAACATAAGATGGAGAGCAATTGAAGACAATGCACAGCGTTAACTTCTAGGCCTCTACACACGTACATACATGTGCACTTAAAAATACATATGCACCTGAGCTTACACACACACACATTTGTTTTTTTACTTTTCATGATGCATCATTTCTCCTTCTTAGGAAACAATATACACTCTGTTTTATTATAGTTGTCTGTTTAAAGTTTGAATTGCAACAAAAATCTAGGAATCACATTTAGCACTAATGTTTTATAGAGTCATCAATTACATAAGAGGGTTTTTTTGTTTTGTTTTGTTTTGTTTTTCATTCAGGGTTTCTCTGTGGCTTTGGAGCCTGTCCTGGAACTAGCTCTTGTAGACCAGGCTGGTCTCGAACTCACAGAGATCCACCTGTTTCTTCCTCCTGAGTGCTGGGATTAAAGGTGTGCGCTACCACGGCCCGGCTGAGATTTTTTTCCTTTTTCTTTCTCTCTCTCTCTCTCTCTCTCTCTCTCTCTCTCTCTCTCTCCCTCTCTCTTTGGTTTGGTTGGTTCTTTGTTTTTTGAGACAGGATCTCACTATGTAGCCTGGGTTGTCCTGAAACTCACTCTGTTGACCAGACTATTCTCGAACTTGCAGAGATCTGCCTGCCTCTGCCTCCCCAGTGCTGGATTAAAGACATGTGCCACCATACCTGGCCCATTTTCATAATAACTAGGTTTAAGAGGAATTCCCTGAGAGGTAGGTTATATAGCCGTTACAAGAAACTTGCATGGCGAATTGCTGTCACTCAGGAATCCTACCGAAGGTCTTTGGGAAGCATAGACCCGGGCCTCTAAAAGCTTATACTGGTGTCCTCATTTGAGTCAGGGTCTACACAGGGAACACAGAGAAAGCATGGTGACTGGAGGACTCTGGCACAGCATATCAAGTGTATGGAAGCTGACAAATAGAACATACCAACTCAGGAGTACCAGTAAATAAATCAAAAAATGGTTATGTGAATATAACCCATGTTCTAGTCTTGATGTAGTTGATGTAGCCAAGAAAATGCATTTGGGATTGAAGCGAAGCATCGCCTTTCTGCCTCAGAAAGATTGCAATAGTTTCTGTCTTGTAATAGGTTATAATTATTTATTGAGTGAAAAATGACTAAATAAGGAAACAGCAAGATTTAATAGCAGTACACATGAGGACTCTTTATGCAGTCTTTTAAATGGTCTTTCTTTTTGGAATGTATGCTTTAGGCATGGAACCATAGTCCCCTTTTTCTAGGTCTCCTGTAATCATGCCTGCTTCTTTCGGGAAGCTGGCATTCTTAATACTATTTCAGCATCGTTTTTCATTACACTACCAAGTGAATTTCTGGGTAGTGTTGATGTGTCCTGTGGCTATTGTATCACCTGCTTTAATTTGTAATATAACTGAATGGCTATATTTTGAATATGCCCATTTAGCATGTTATTTTTACATAATGCTATGCAAAAATACCTAGTCTATTTTCTGAATTGCTGGGCCACAGATGTTGCTGTGGAGTGTTGCCGTAAGTTTGGCTTTACAGAAAATAATGACTGCATAACTGTACATTGCTCCCTGTTCTTCTTAGGTGTTTGTCACCAGCAGTGGAAAATACAATGAGCTTGGATATCCATTTGGTTATTTAAAAGCTAGTACGACTTTAACTTGTGTAAACCTCTTTGTGATGCCTTACAACTACCCAGTTTTACTTCCTCTTTTAGGTGAGTAAAATATGTGCTACTTAGTCACCTTTAAAATATGGCAAAAAAAAAATACCCGGTAGATAAGAGATTAATGAGCAGTTAAAATTCCATCGGAGAATAACCAATACTAGCGTAAATAAATGTGTGAAAGCTGATTTGGAAAGCTATAACTTCGTTTTCTTTGACTTTCTTCTTGTTTTGCTTATAACTGAAATAGATGAGATACCTGACCTTAACTGCTGCTCATGTTTGCAAACTCCATTAATCACCCTCTCTTCTCCAGTTTTGAGAATCTTGGCTTTTCTGTAGATGAGTTTGAATGCCCCCAGAAAACTAGATGGGGTGTGTGTGTGTGCACGCACACGTGTGCACACTTAATGTAAGTGTGTGTGAAGGCCATAGGTCGATGTCAGATGTGTTTGTGAATCGCCTTCTGCTTTGGTTTTTGAAACCCAGTGTCTTGGTCTATCTGGAACTTGCTGAGTGACTATCTGGAACCGTGAACACAGCACTTTCCCAAATGTCTCTCTAGCTCCAAAACTAGGGCTTTTATTGGAGAGGAATTGGGTGGCTTTCGATAGAAGCCAGGGCTTCTGTGAGGCTACTGACTGTACTACACTCCTTTCTCCACAGAATATTACGTACTTTAAAAACAGTGAGGAAGAAAAAAAGGTACAAGAGTCAGTTCAACTAAGCAGGTTTAGAAGTTATGGATTGATTCCATGACAAAATTCTAAAGGAACAACTGAAGCAGCCATTACTCAATGCTGTTAAAAATGTGTACTCTTCATTTGGAGAGCGGTATCTTTTTAGAGTAATATACTTCATTACACCCTTCTAGTTGTAAAGTTTTGAGGATCTTATGGGGGGGGTGTGAGGGTTTCTAAGTTTTTGCTTAAAAGATGAAACCTTTAAAAAATTTGATCACAGTACTATTAATGTACAATGAATTTAAAAGGCAGTATTAAAGTTCCTATTTAAGAAATTTGAAAGTAGGTCATCATAAATATATCAGCATGATTGCTTTGTATATTTAAGTTATTTTGTTTCTTAGTCCAGCCTGAACATACGTTCTTTCTAAGAGTATAGGCTGTATGTTAGAGGACGGTAAGATTACAATAAAAGGGCAGAGGAGGTGGCACAGCCTTTAAGAGCCCTTGATGCTCTTCCAGAAGGCACAGGTTCACCAATTTACAACTACCTTGACCTCCAGTTCCAAGGAATCTGACATCCTCTACTGGCCTCTGAGAGCACTGCATGAATGAGATGCACAGACATACATGTTGGCAAAACAGCCAGATGCCTAAAATAGAAATAAATAAGTCCTTCTTAAATTACTAATATGTCTCTATTTTATGTATTAATCTATCCTTTTTTTTCAAATATGTCCTCATTTTCCACGAATACATAGTAAAGACAATAGAGTAATCTTCATTTAGACTGTTGTTATTTTTCAGTGTCCTTTTGATCCATTTTATTGCACTGGGATTGGCATACAAAAAGCTACACATATTTAATCTCCAGTATTCATGAGTGTACACCAATGAAACATCACTCCAATTTTTGCCCTAAACACGCCCTATTCATGTCTTTAAAAAAGTTTCCCTTTTGTTGTTATTTTTATAATGAAAGTATATGCCCTAAGATCTATTCCCCAAGTAAAATATTTATGTACAAACCATTCTTGCTAACTATTGGCACTGTGCTGGAGAATGCCATGCTAGGAAACCAAGGAGACCCAGAAAGACAAATAATACATGATAGTGTTTACATCTCTAGCTTCTTCTCTGTCTTATGGTACTGCTTATTGCCAGTGGGCCTCAAGCTCTCTATGCGGACAAGGATGGAAATAGTAGAGACTTTTAGATGTAAACAGATCAGATAAACAGAATAAGTAATACCTTTAGTTTTTATTTTATTTTTAAGAATTTATTATTTGTGGATGGAGGGGTGGTGCTGGAGAGATGACTCAGAGGTTAAGAGCTCTGACTGCTCTTCCAGAGGTCCTGAGTTCAATTCCTAGCAACCACATGGTGACTCACAACCATCTGTAATGAGATGAGATTTGGCGCCCTCTTCTGCTCTGCAGGCATACATGCAGACAGAACACTGCATCCTAAATAAATAAATAAACAAACAAATGAGAATTTCTTACTTTATGTATAGAGGTGTTTTGCCTGAATGTCTGGTGCCCTCTGCTGTCTTGCAGGCATACATGCAAACAGAACACTGCATACATAATAAATAAATAAATTAGAAAAAGAGAATTTATTTTCTGTATAAGAGGTGTTTTGCCTGCATGTTTGTCTATGTACCACATGCATGCCTAATATCTACAGAAGCCAAAAAGAGAACTTCAGATTCCCCTAGAACTGCAGGTATAGAAAGTTGTGTGCTCTTCTGAGCTGAGACTCAAACCCAGATCCTTTCGAAGAGGAACGAGTTAGTGTTCTTCATCACTGAGCAATGGCAGATGCTTTGCCTTGAAGTTGATGTAGTCTATGTCTTGTCTCATTTTTTTTTTCCAGTGCTGGGGATCAAAAACAAACCATTTCATAGACTAGACAAGTGGTATACCCCTGAGCTACAGCCCAGCTCTTGTAGACTTTTCAAACCTCCACATAATTCCCAAAAGACTTCAAGAACCAGCACAGGATAGCAGGGACTTTCTGTAGCGTTCGTTGCTTCCTGTCAAGACAAGAATGGTGTGTCAAAGGCCTGAGGGCTTCCATCAAGGACACCTTCTGATTTCTTTTGCTTTCTACTGCCAAAAATTAAAAAGAACAAAAGACCTGCTTTTTATGACTGTAAATTTATTAAAATTTGTTTCACAGGGAGTAAATAATTTATTAGGGTAATAAAAAGAAGAAAATATCCGGTTGCTTTTCTTAACCAAAGTACTTTTTAAAGAATAGACCTATTTGGAGAGAACATATGCATTTTTTTTCCTCTGTAAGTAAAATATTTGCCTAATGGAGCTTAGACGAACAATAGAGGATGACCTAATACTATCTGCTGTCTTTACAGTATGGATGGATGGCAGGTAGATTTGATAGCTGGGGATACCAGTTTGAATTAGTAAGGTAGAAATATTTTTCTCACACTTGGAAGGAAATAAAGAGGGTGTTTGTAAGTTTTCATGCCATATGTATAATATGTATTTTTAGAGTACTAAAATAATTATATTTATATTTTAAAAGATAGGAAATGTCTGCATATTTAAGGGAAATATCTAGAGTTATATTGGTGCCCATGGTGTTCAAGGGTCATATTAAGCCAGCTGTGGTGGTGCCCCACGATCTTTTTTTTTTTTTTCAAACATTTTATTTTATTTTTTGCTTTATAAGTAATACCATTCAAAATTTCCACCTCCTCCCATTTCCCTCCCACTCCCCCACTCACCCTCCAGTCCTAAGAGAGAGCAGGGTACCCCACGATCTTTAAGTTTAAAAGAGTCTTCAATTGAACTATTGTAACTTGAAGACCATCTATATGGAACTTTGGTAGCTACAATGACCAGGAAGGACAGCCAGATAAATTGCTATGAATGTTCATTTGGCCTGAATCAGCTCCTATTTCTACATGTTAGTTGCTTGATTTTAGATCTTGTAAGCTGGCTCTGGACTAACATGATCCTTTGGTTTTGTGTTACAGATGACTTGTTTAAAATTCACAAGCTTAAGCCAAATGTGAAGTGGCGACAGGCTTTTGACGGCTACTTAAAAACCCTGCCTCCATACTACTTAATAGTATGTATTTGTGTGTGTACGTCTATATTAACTGTCCCTGATGATTCTTGTCGTAAGAAATAAGGAGTCCAAAGTTTTACCCCTGCAAGAAGATTAACTCTTCTTACTTTACGAATATTTGTGCCGCCACTGTCTTCTCGAGCCATATGAAAGAGTTTGGAGATGACATGGCCGCACAAAAAAGCATTCATTGTGTTTCTGTTTCCTTTAGTTTTAACTGCCATGGTCATTGTTATAAGCACATCTATGTTTCTCTTATTAAAAACTAACCTTATAAAACTATAGTTCTGGAATGTAAAAGCAAATATGTCTCAATTCATGTTACATCACCTTCCCTTTTGAGCTCTAGAAACTCAATGTGGCTTTTCAGTACATAAACAAAACTTGGAAGAAATTAAATTACATCCTGACACCACATGATGGGGGGGGCATTGGCAATAGAGAAGAAAGCATAACGCGGCCTCATTCTGGCTTTTATACTTTGAGAAAATGATGCCTAATGATCTGAACTCGTCATGTAATCCTAATCGAGACAATCGAGGCCGTTTCAGGGGTTGCTGTCCTAACTTAATGCCAAGTTTCTAGAGGTGAAAAGGCAGAGTCTTCGAGGGGACCATTGGTGTTGCTGGGAGGGGAAAGTGGGCTGTGTTGCTTTTTACCATGGCAAGTGTGGGCTCTGCAATCATATGCTATGGGAAGTGAGTCAATGATGGGGGTTAAGACCGAAAGCAATGTACTTGTTTGAATTGGCTGCTAGTTGCTCTTCTTACCCATTCTCTTCTGATTTTTTTTTCTGCTCCTTCTCTGCTATTTTTCATTGCCACTTTTTAATGTTCCATGTTTGGTTTTATGTGCAGCACCTTGACTTCTAAGAAATGAATCATGTCCCCTTGCCCCTTATAACTGAACTTTTGAGTATTTAAGATTTATTCTATTCTTACTGTTGTGTATTTTGTTTCCTTATAGCCATTAAAGAAAGCACTAAGGATGATGGGAGCTCCAAATCTGATATCAGATAATTTAGATTGTGGACTTAGTTACAGTGTTATCTCTTACCTTAAAAAACTCAGCCAACAGGTAGTATTGGTAAAAACAAACAAACCAAACTCCTTTGCCCTCAGAAGTGCATTTCCTTATTCTTTAGTGTAATTGTAACTTTTCAACTTAAATGTGTATATATCTCTACACTTTATGGATTAGTAATAATGTGATTCTCTATGGCTTCTAGCTTCACCATGAAATGCAGTTAAGGGTCTGTCAGGATCATTTGATGCTGTGCCATTTCTCCTTCTGCCTGCCAGTTTCTTCTGCCCATATGCTGGCTGATAATTTGTGGCTGAAGAGGGGCAGAGGCTTCATAGGGTTCTCTTGTGGGTCATATTTTGTCTGTTCTCCAACTAGTTTCTCCTCAATTCACTTGCCTAGAGCCTCCCCCTTTTGTGAGTCAGCACACCAAGGTCTGGTGTGGTTCAATATGCCTTGCCTGAAATCGCTTTCAGGCAGCATGTTAAGTTCTTAAACTCACATGCTAGCCCTTAAATAAACAACTGCCTGCTTCTCCCTGGAGAAGCGGCAGGGCGGACATGAGACCAGTGTTCTTCAACCTGGAGGGTGATAGGCCCCGAGGGGAGCAGGAGAGTGGAGTTCTTCCTCCTCTCTTGCCCTTCGTCTATTCCTTCAGACCCCACATCATTCACCATTATTCACCTTGTCCCTTGCCTGCCCCTCTATTAGTACCTCATCTTCCACTCAGCCCTCCTTATCGTATTTCTCACTTGTACCTAGACCATTCTTGTAGGATGGAGATAATTGGAAACTACCGAGTTAGAGCGCTGTTGCATACAATTGTGTTCTGCAATAAATTAATGCAGCAGTGTGACGCCCTTATTCACACATACATTTTTTTAAGTAGGAAGTAGCATTTGCAGCAACTACAGCATTTCCAGCTGAGTCTGTTTGCAAGTTTGGCCTTTAGAAAACTGAATATTACGCAAAGTATCTCAAATTTTCCTAAGGGACCTGTAGGCCTACATAGTTGGGATGCTGGCAGGCCTTGCTAGGAATGACCAAAACCTTAAAGCACCTTCTAAAGCTTACAGAAGCATACTAGTCCAGCATGCTCATAAGTGCAAAAGAAAATAAAGACAAGCCCAGATTTTTGACCTAACAAGTCCCCCTAACCCGCATTCCTCTCTGCTAATAGATTTTTGTTGTTGTTGTTGTTGTTGTTGTTGTAAAGACCTTGGTTATTTATCTTTCTATTGATCTATTGATTTTTTTTTAATTTGATGTTTATGTTTGGCCTTTAAGGCTTTGTCAGGGTATGGCCACAAAGGAAGAAAAGTGAACAGAGTTGAAACTAATCTAAGTGCTGGGACCTTCTGGGACAACTGTATTCTTTTATTGAATGAGCTTTCAAAGTCATTCAAGGAAACAGACCCTGTATCTACTATTGTCTCATATTTCATGACTTAAGAATTTGCTTAAGCATATATATATGTATATACATATATATTAGAAATAATTACTTAGAAAAATAAATATCTCTGGCCAATCCATAAGAAATAAAAAATTATTAAGCTTATTGAACATTGATGGAATTTTGTCTTTTAGAAAAAGAAAAGATTATTGCTAATTTCTGTTTCTCTTATTGCTAATTTAATATCTATATCATTGGTGTTCCTTGAACCATCTCAGATGTATCTAAAACATGAAATATACCAAATGCTCTACTTTAACTTATTCAAGGAAAATTAATTGATACAATGTCTATTAAGGGGATTTCCCAATGTTTGTTAATGATAAACTTATGAGTAGACATTAAAAATATTTGCTTAGTAACATTTGTTAAATTAAGCTTTATTTTGATAAGATTTATTGGATAATATAATTTTTTTAAAAAAATCATTTTTAATGTTTTCAAATACAATGCCAGTCTATATGATCTGAATTTAAGCAATAAGTTACATGTATGAATATAGAGTTTTAAACCTTTGTGTCTGGATCCAAACCAAATGTGTTGAATTAGATTAGATTTTGCAGTAACAATATGTGCTTTTTCATGTCTATGAATGAAATTCTTGCCCATGGTTTCTATTTACTCCATGATTCGTTCATAGTTTTGACACTAGCAAAGACAATTTGCATGAAGTCATTTGTCTTTCCAGTCCCCTCTGTGTTTGCCGTGGTAGAACAGAGAAGCATAGGGAACTGTTCACTTAACTCTTATGCTGTGATTTGCACGTGAAAAGTGTTCAGGGTGGTTCTTAAAGTATTTTTCTTAAATAATAAAATGATGACGATGTGGTAGATATTTGGATAACACGTTCTGTCCTTTCATTTTAGACCAAAATAGAGTCCGAGCGAATACTAGCATCAGTGGGGAAGAAACCCCCCCAGGAGTTTGGTATCAAAGTGAAAAATCATTCTGCAAGTGGCCTGGCCTTGGCTCACAATAAAAACTTTAGAAAACTGTTGAAAGAAATCATAGGGGAAAATGCACCGAGACTAATGGAATTGACTACCAAAGAATTTGCTGGCTTCCAAATAGGGCTCTTCAACAAGGTAACTTGTGCCACTAAAAGGCACCCTTAATCTGACTTTGCCTGGTTTGTGTTGCTTTAGTTTGAAATAATGGCCTATTTCGGAGTTGTTATCATCATCATTAGTCGTAGTAGTTGTTTTGGAAGTTGTATTTTGGTTTATTGAGACAGGGTTTCTCTGTGTGTCCTGGAACTAGCTTTGTAGACCAGGCTGACCTTAAGCTCAGAGATCCGCCTGCCTCTGCCTCCGAGTTCTAGGATTAAAGGTGTGCACCACCATGCACAACTTGGAATTAATGATTATTAGTGAAACTATCTTGAGATTATTCTGCCAGCAGATACCAACATGAAATTAAACGTACTAGATATATTGGTTGGTAGGAATGGGAAGTAAGGAGCTATAAAAAGTAAACTAGAAAGGAAACTGCAGTAGGCAGGCCGCCATGTAGATCTAGCACCTACGACAGACAGACTAGTAGCAAGTAGGCTCCGTGCAGCTTAGAGAATGCCTCAGTCAGACCGCAGGAAAACTCTGGCCCCGTGCATTCTCGCGGAGAAAGCGAGTGTGATCAGAGCTGGTCCCCCATGCTGTACTTCTCAGGCCCTGGCCATCAGCAGCCTGGCTCATGCTCAGGGCTGCAGCAGACTCCAGAGGCACTGCAGCTGGGCCTGCAGCCAATGTCACTGGCTGTGCAGTCGGCAGTTGTCATCCTGCAGGGAGACTCTTGCAGCCTACCTCCCTGCCTGCTGGGGGAATCAATCTAGGTGCCAAGCAGCAGTCGTGCCAGACAGCTACAGACAGGCATATATAAACCTTGGGATGTGGAGTTTTAAATGATAGGCTTGAAAATTGTTTCTCCAGTGACTTTAATGACTTCTGGATATGTTAGCATTCAGAACAAGAAATAGAAGCTTTTCTACTTGGAAAAATTAGCAATAATAGGCTGTATTAAATATCGTTCTCTTCAATAAGATTTTAAGAGGCTTAGATATCACATTTCTTTATTTAAAAGCCTTAGGAGTAACTGAGATTGTTTCATTTAACATAGGATGTGAAACCTCAGACATATAGAAATGCTTATGATATTCCACGTAGAGGACTTTTAGACCAGTTGACCAGAATGAGATCCAATCTACTGAGAACACGGAAGTTCATTGTTGGACAAGATGAAGGTAAGCGAACAGTGGAATGCTCTTTGGCTAATAGCAGACATGACTTGCATGACAGCGTTTATTGCAGAATTATTTTGTTAATGCTCACAGTGTCCCCATTCACTCAAGCCCCCCATCTCCCTGGTTCTCTTCCCCTCAGGTGTGTATTAATCAGCATGCCACACCGCCATCGCCATTGTTCTGCGTGCTCGCTCTTGCGAGTCTCAAACTCTCAGCTAGACACTGACTTTATGCCCAGCTGATAGGCACTGACATGAAGAGCAAGCACTGTAGTAGCTTGCTCAGGCTGGGTTAGCCCATTGCAAAGTGGCAGAACCTAAGTCTGTCAGATTTCCAAACCTGTACACGCAGACATTGATCATGCCCCGCTGGCTCTGGAAAAAGTCAGCAGCGAATACCTACTCCCTGCAAAAGTCATGAACTCCAGATAAACAGGAATATTGTGATGGTTTGCAATTTTTCTTCATCTTATTTTGTTAATTTTGAATGGGTTCACTTATCCACAAAAAAAATGAGTTAATCCCCTAGCCAAGTCTCTGATATTATACTTTGTGTGTGTGTGTGTGTGTGTGTGTGTGTGTGTGTGTGTGTGAACAGAGGCTTCCTAGGAAGAGAACTTTTGTATTTAATCAAATCCTCAGAGGGTAACATTTTCTTTGTGACAAGAGATTACCATGAGGAGCTGGGCATGGTTGCTCAGTACTCAAGAGCCTGAGGCAGGAGGAGTCTATGGATTTGAGTCCAGCCTGGGCTAAAGAATGCAAACCTGCTCCAGAATACAGACAGAGGGGCTGTAGCAGTGGCCCACTGTTGAAGAGCCCTGGTTACTCTTACAAGAGACCCCGGTTCAGTTCCCAGCACCTACATGTTGGGTGGCTTCCAACTGTCCATGACTTCAGTTCCAGGGGATCTGGCACCTTCTTCTGGACTCTGCGGACACCAGGCCTGTGTGCAGTGCACATATGTACCTGCAAGCAAAACAGACACATAAAATGAATATGAATCTTTTTATAGAAAACAGAGAACACTAGAACACCATGGAGCCTCAGTGCTTCAGAGTGCAGAATGTCCACAGGGTTTTGAACTCAGATGATGGCATGCGCAAGGCCAGCCATTTTTATGCGGTGTTGGGAAGTAAACGAGTTTCTAGTCCTTGTGAAGTGAGCCCATAGGCAGTATAGTGACTGTAGAACACTGGCTGGTATAAATGACGATGATGCTAGATCCTACAGGTGGTGGTAGATCCCGGGATACTAGATTGGAGATTTCAGACGATAATGCTAAACTACACATTGCTGAACCAGCTATGACAATGTCCTTACAAAAGGACCATATATTTCAGCTCTAAGTATTAGTTTTTCTGATGCTGATTTTGCAGATTCACTTCATAGTGTCCCAGTTGCACAAATGGGCAACTATCAGGAGTATCTAAAGATGCTGGCTTCACCACTCCGAGAGATTGATCCGGATCAACCAAAAAGACTGCATACTTTCGGCAATCCATTTAAGCAAGATAAGAAGGTAGTATACCCATTTCTGTGTCTGTGATACTTTCACTGTAACGCTATCCTTGTTAGCCAGATGTATACAAATCCTGGCTAAAAATGACATCAGGACCTATGTGTAGATGGATCTCGCTTGTTTCCCATAATGATACTGTTGACTGTTCTGGAACATAGTAAAAGAGTAAAATGAGGCATTGGTGGGAAGCCCCCTGACTTATGCTGAGGCAGACTCTTTGAAGGTGGCATCCCAGGCCTACATGGCTTTTTCCATGAGTTGTGTGACTGTACCCAGTTGTGTTAGTTGAATACAATAATAACTGTCATTTGTTGAGTACATAGTAGGCCTTGGTGTTTTGAATGAAATATGTTCATTGATTTTTTTTTAAGGGAATGATGATTGATGAAGCAGATGAGTTTGTGGTAGGGCCACAAAACAAAGTGAAGCGTCCGGGAGAGCCCAACAGTCCTATATCATCTAAGAGAAGGCGGAGCATGCCCCTGCTGTTGAGGAAACCACAAACACCTCCTCTTGTCACCAACCATCTGGGCGGAAGGGGACTACTCTCAACCTCATGGTTCCCATCTTGTCCAACCTTCCTCAAACCCACCCTTGTACATCCAGGTACAGAGTAGTGGTTGTTTTTCCTTTGTCTGTCTTCCTGGGTTCCTTTTTTGTTGTTGATTAAGTAAACCATAATTAGAGCATCTGTGGTAGGCACAACAGGCCTTCCAGGACACAGAGACCCTGACTCAGTGGTCTTAGCCATATGAATGGAGGAAGAAGATGAATAATTATAGTAATTAACAAGTGGTATTAATGTCATAATTGGTGATTAATACATGTTGGTACAAAAATGTGGAGTTCTAAGCGTGCCTGCTGTAACCATTTGGATCAACTTCAAAAGATAGGAAGATAAACTAAGTGTCTAAGTAGGTTCACTATTAAGAGCTCTCTGTGATGTTGCCCCCTATTCATGACTGAACTGGTAAATCTGGAGTCTCTCTCCTTGACCCCCCTGAAACAATTCTCAAGATCACTCGTGTTTTCCGTGCATTGCCTTTCCCTCTCGGTTGTTTTGGACTCAGTTGCTCATGCCCTCCTCTATTTCTATTTGAACAACTCCTAATATTCACACCTCTAGACTACAGTTCAGTTCGTTCCTCTGCTCTCAAGCCTGTATGTAACCACAGACAGTGTCTAACAGACAGTAATGTTTGATGTCGTACAAGTAAACGCCTGATTTGCATCTCCCTAGAGGAGCTCTGCTGGCATCCTTCTGCATGGCAGTTAGTGAAGTTATCCCTCGCTCTACTGGAAAAGCTATGTCAGCTTTAAGGATTTGTAGGGTTAAAAAAGATCTGAGTATCACGTACTCTCATGCTGGCACCTGGACATACGGCCATTAACAGGGTGAGGTAATCTGACATTCAATTCAATTCCTGCTTCTTACTATTTTTCTCCATTCCTTCACTCCATGCTTCCATGAAGTTTTACCAAGTTTCTCTTCTTAGATGGCCTCTCTGCATCTACTTCTTATTTAGTTCCTACCCATCTTCTCTCCCAATCTGAAGTCCGAGTGAAGATGTCAACAGATAAATACAAGCATGCCACATCCATACAGAAAATGCATCCTTCGTATTTCTGAACCTTCAAGATACAGCCTGACTCCTCACCCTGGTCCACAACAGCTCCACATAGCCTGACACCACCGTCCTCTCTTACCTCCAGTTCCAGAGCTTCACTCTGCTGCCCTTGGCTTACTCCTGCCCTAGCTACAACATGGAATCCTTCCAGAAGATCTTGCCACCACCTGGCAGCCCTCTCTCGTGCCCTATTTCTGTCTTTCCTCAAATGAAAGCAGTTTTGAGGGTGCCGTGGCTCATTCTTAGTTCCTCTCCGATGGCCCCGTGGCACTGTAGGTTCTGTAAGGGCAGGCAGGGTCAGTTCCTTTGTTTCTTGTTCATGGCAGATTCTCAGCTGCTGCCCTGGTGCCTGGCACAGCGGAAGATAAGCAAATGGCATAGAAGAGTTGGCCTGAGAACGGAAAAATAATTACTCTGCCGTCGAAAGGGAAACGGGTAGAATCATCTACAGATAGGCAGTTGCTTAGCCGATGAGGGCAGAGAATTTGTTCTGTCCTAGTAGGCATCTCTGTTTTCTCAGAATATTTGCTTTACCCAGGAAGTGTATGGTATGCACAATTAATAGGGCTTCAAACTCAGGAAAGGGTAGCAGTTTATATGTGACTTTGAAGTGTACAGGTTGACATTAAGCCCTGAGCGCCAGGGACCTGTGAGTGCTTAGTGTCTTGATTTCTGTGTGCATTCATAGTGGGAAGAGTCTCAGAGTGCCGTCTGCTCTGTCCTCCTCATCATTTCCTTGAAGCTGAGGATCATGGAGGTGTACCTGTGGGATTGATACGATGTGCTCACTTCACAGCTCAACTTCTTAATTTTTGCTTTCCAGATGCCGCTATCATTCATGATCTCCATGAAGAGAAGATGGAAAATGGGCAAAGCGCAGCTGATGGCTTCTTATTAAAATCTGCTCCGGGAGAGTTTATGAATGTGGCAGAAGATGGCCTTATATCCAACCAATTGGATTCACTGTCTGATGACTTTACTGGTCTCAGGAAAGACGGATTCATTCACAAACCTAGTAACCATTTATTCCTAGGAGGAGACAAAAGCTGCGGTCTTTCTGTAGATGACAGAAAAATCGCCATGGCGTCTGCTTTGGAAACTGTGCCAAATTCAATGCAAATCACTCCTGCGATGGCACAAGGCATCAATGCCGACATCAAGCACCAGCTGATGAAGGAAGTTCGAAAGTTCGGACGGAGTAAGTAGCGATGGAATATCTCTAAGAAATGCAATGGGAGAATCCCTCTTGTATCATTCTCGAGAGATTTCTACTGTTGGTTTTGAGACAGGCTCTCATACAGCTCAGGCTGGCCTCGAACTCTCTACGTGGTCCAGACCGCTGATATTGCCTGATCTCCCTGTCTCTAACTCACTCTATAGTGCTCACACTACAGGAATGTGCTGCCACAGTCAATTAAGGCGCCACTAAGGATTGGACCCAGAGTCTCATGCTTGTTAGGCAGGCGGTCTACCAACTGAGCTCTACCCTAAGTCCCAGAGTAGAGTCTGGCCATTCAATTTTTGGTCAGTCTTGTTTTCACATGACTTAAAGTGATTCTTCTGGCCTTAACTTATAGTGGTTTCATTTTGCTGCTTTAACAAGTTACCAGACGCCCATCGCTTCAGACAGTACAAGCTGATTACTTCACAGCTCTGCAATTCAGACTATTTTTCCCTGGACTAAAGTGAAGGCAAGCTGGCAGGCCAGTGCTGCTTCTCGGGGATAAAGGCAGAGTCTGTTTCCTTGCCTTTTCTGGCTTCTGCAGGCTGGCTGCATTTGCTGGGCCCATGGTCCCTTCCTGCATCAACTCAGCAGCAGAATACTTTTTTCCTTTGGTGTCCACTTCTGTTCTTAATGTCTTTTCTCTCTGACCTTTAAGATTCCATTTGTTAGCCAGGTTGTGGTGGCATATACCTTTAATCCTAGCACTGGGAAGATAGAGGCAGACAGATCTCTGAGTTCTGAGTTCGAGGCCAGAGAGAGTTCCAGTACAGCCAGGACTACACAAAGAAACCCTATCTTTAAAAAAAAAAGGAAGGAAAAAATTATAATTTTAGATTAATCTTTGAGATCTGTATACAATATATTTTGATCATATTCATCCCCAACTCCTCTCTTCTAGATCCACCCACCTCCCACCCTCTCAACTTCCTCTCCTCTATTTTTAGTAACTGGTTGAATCTACCATGCACTCCTGGGTGCAAGGTCATTCACTACCATGGGCAATACTCTCAAACAAATTGATTCTCCCTCTTCCAGAAGCAATCAAATGTCTGTACTATTCCATCTTAAAAGGATATTACGGCTACATTGAACCCTTGTGCATAAACCGGGACAAACGCAATATCCATAATCTAATACCATCATCATATAAAGCATATATGGAAATAAATTCATAGGCTTCATGGGTTAGGGCAGTTTGGGGCAACCAGTGTTCAGTGGACCTCATTTGAATACTGTTTATAAGAATTTCTCTCATGAATGTATGTAGACATTTTTATTTTAGTGTTTAACATACCAGCTGTGCTTATGACTTTCTACCTATGAGGAATGATTTCTGAGGATGCATGATTGAATTTTATTTCTCATTCATATTTTTATAATACTGAATTTTGTAATATCACCAGAGTATGAAAGGATTTTCATTTTGCTTGAAGAAGTGCAGGGACCTCTGGAGACGAAGAAACAGTTTGTTGAGTTCACCATCAAGGAAGCTGCAAGGTGGGTATAAATGAAACTTCTAAAGGTTTTCTAATTGTTTTGGGTATTGTTTTTCTTTTCTTTTGTTTACTTTACTTGTAGGATCCAAGGAAAGACAAAGAGGGGGATAGGCTCTGCCTTAATCTGTGAAAGAAAACACTTGTCCCCACTCAGAGTTAAAGCTGCTTCCTACCTTGTTCAGATGGAAAGACCAGAGTCCTGATTCATGGTTCCTAGCTAGTGTGTGTGTGTGTGTGTGTGTGTGTGTGTGTGTGTGTGTGTGTGTTAGAATGGCCCTCACATTTGCTAAGCCATACATTTGCATGAGGGTGACTTACACTCCCTTTGGCTTGCATGCTACACAGCACTCTGCACGCTGTCAAGTCTTCTATGATGGTCAATAATATTTCTTTTTATTTTCAGGTTTAAAAGAAGAGTCTTAATTCAGTACCTTGAGAAGGTACTAGAAAAAATAGATTCCCATCCCCTTCTTAACAATGTGAATCACATCAACAGCAGATCATCATGTTAATACCAAGACAAGTGAGGAAAAAGAAACGCCTTTTCTGTGCTGTAGGCTGGAATGGGACCTTCCTGAAGCCCTCTAGAATGTTTGAGTGAAGGGAATGAATGACCTAACTCAGGCTAAGAAAAGCGCTTGACTAGAGCTTTTAATGGTTATCTGGAAGTAAAAGCTGGGCTTCTGCCTTAAGAGTTATAATCGAAAGTATTTTTTTATTTCATTGTTTATTTTTCCAGTTAGGAAAAGTGATGTGAAATCCCACAGCACTGCTGCTCCTCCTACAGCTAATAGAGTTCTCTCATTGGAGCGTTACCATTCCAGATGTTTTCTGAGTGGGCAGGGGCCACCCGCAAGGAGAGCACTGCCTAGCGTCCTCGTTGTGTCCAGTAGAACAAGTAGGTGTGTAGAATCAAAGTGGTCATCATGTGCTCAACAGAATTTTCCACAATTTCTAGCTGTGCCTTTTAAACCATGTAATATTCAGGATAGTTGGAATCAAAGAGTAAAAAGCTGCTATTTAGGTAACTTATTTGTCTCTGGGAAGGGGCAGGGAGAGTAACCAAGCAATCTACCTCCAGTGCTCTTCCATTGTGTCTAGAAAGATTGCAGAGTGCACCTGAGGCTGCACTGACCTCTGACACTTGTTCTTGCATGTGACAACAGAAAGTCTTCAGGTAGACTTGGACATTTTGTGCTTTGGAAGCACTAAAAGGAAAATAATATGTATATTTTCTTTGATGTTTATATAAAAATTTATATGGAGCAGTATTGTTGCTTTTATTTGTAAAAATGTAAGTGATCAAAGAGATTTTCACTTTGCATATATGAAATAAAATCCTTTTATTGATTTTCAAAAGTTTATTGGTAATACATTTCTAGTATGTCTCTTGTCATGGCATTCCTTTTAGAAAAACAATTGTACATTATTGTAGTTAGAATTTTCTCTGGTACGCCAACCAGCTCCCAAATAAAGAGATAGAGACTCATTAATTATGAATGCTCAGCCTTAGCTTAGGCTTATCCCACTAGCTCTTTTAACTTAGTTTAATCTGTTTCTATTCATCTACATTTTGCCTCGGGCCTTTTTACCGTTCTTTCATTATGTATGACCCAATTTTCTGCTTCCTCCAAGTCTAGCATTGGTTCCTGGCATTTCCCTGGTGTCTCTTTTTATTTCTTCCTTTATGCCCTAAATTCCTCCTCCTACTTACTTTCCCTGCCCAGAAGTCCCACTTATACCTTCTCCCTCGCTATTGCCTAATCAGCTTTTTATTAGACCAATCAGGTGTCTTAGGCAATTAAGGTAAAACAGCAACACATTTTTTTACATAGCTAAACAAATGCAACATATCTTTGCATACTTAAACAAATATTCCACAACACACTATCAAACAAATTAACATGTTAACAAGAGGGCCCATAAGATGGCTTAGCAGTAAAGGCTCTTGCCACCAAGCTTGGTCACCCAAATTTGATCCCTAGGACTCACATGGTAAAATGAGAGAGCTAATTCCCAAAAGTTGTCCACTGACATTTTTAATGCACATTTTGGTATAAGCACATGTGTGTATTTACATAAATGAACGAATATTTGTTTTAAATGTTAAAGGAGTTGATCTTGGAAGCGTAACTCACAGGACTGGATAGTGATATCAGAAGGGTCTGCGGAGGCCAGGCCCTACCAATTGCAAGTAACTGGGGAGAGAAAACTGCCAAAATCAAATTCATTGGAACTCTGAAATAAAGCCAAAGGGTTTTTCTCTTTTTTCCTTTGAGAATTTCATAAAATATAGTTTGAACATACTCACCCCTGCCAAGCCCTCCCATTCCTACCCTCTCCACCCCACATCTCTTCCCACCCAACTTTGAGATTTCGTTTTTTAATTCTTTACCCATCAAGTCCAGTATGTGTGGCCCAGATGGTCATGGGAGTGCAGCCTGACCTGGTGTGTGGTCAATTTACCCAGGAGTCCCATCCTTAAAGAAAACTGACTCTTCCTCTGCCAGCAACTATCAAATGCCCAGTAGCTCCTCAGCTAGTGGTAGAATTTCGTGTCTACCTTTCCCCCTCCGTGCTGGGATTTTGTGTGGTTGGAGCTTGCACAGGTCTTTTGCATGCTATTGCAATTGCTGTTAATTCATTTGTATATCTGCCCTTTACGTCTGGAAGACCGTTTCCTTGGTGTTATTCTCTGGCTTTCATGGTCTTTCTTTCCCCAAACATCCCTGAGCATTGTGGGTATATATA
>NW_026068312.1:256105-257533 GCF_014885135.2 Alexandromys fortis
TATATATATAAATTTATCATTTAGGACTGAGTACTCCAGTCTCTTATTTTTTGCATGTTGAGCAGTGGAGTAAGTTAAGTGCCATCGGCTGCAATAAACTTCTCTGATGAGAGGTGAGAGGGTGCACTGATCGACGGGTATAGCACGGCATTAGGAGGAAATTTTATACTATGTCCATTGAGGAGAATAATAGTATTAGCTTCTTCCCTAGGACCTCTGACCTATCCAGTCATAGATCCTTGGCTACTTGCACAGTACTGGCCATGAGTTACTTCTCATGGAGTGGCCTTAGGTCCACTCAGAAAGTGATTGACTACTCCCACAGCATGCCGCTATTACAAAAGTGGGCACATCTTGTCACACCCGTTGTTGGAATTTGCAGGGTTCACATCTAAGTGAGATTTGAGGATTAGTTTCTGGCAACATGCATGGCGTCTTCTAGCCGCATGGATGCTAGCTAATAGGGGTGAAGCTCCCAAGAAAGTACCAGCTTGATTTTTCCATGTTCTGTGACTTACTTTAAGAATGGAATCTTATTTTCAAGTTCTGGAGGATGGCCAAGTATTAACACTAGACTCTAATGCTTGGAAGTCTATGTCACCCCATTGAGAAACAACAAAAATGGTATCTGCTGTTGAGTAGGTTCCTTCCAGATTGAAAAAAAAATCCCATCATTCAGGAAAGCTCCTTAAAAGAAGGTAAAGAAAAGAGCTTCAAGCAGTCCCTGAAACTGACCAGACTGACTAGGCCTCTCCTCATCAGAGTAAATAAGAGTCACTCTCTGAAAAGACAAGCTGCAAAAAAGATCCTTAGACCAGATCAGCTCCCTGGAAGAGACAGACCAGCGAAGCTACCTGGAAGAGGTTTACATAGACTGAAGCACTTGCAATGGACACTTTTTAAGATGTTGAGATGCCTGCAGGCTGTATGGTGTGCTCCAGATTCCCAACTTTGTGAGCTGTCACCCATGCTGGGGAGGGCTTTGGCAATGCCACTGTCTTTGAGTCATTTCTGCTCCTGTAAGTAACCCCTCATCCATACTTCTGTAAGTAATCTCAATAAAACTCAAAGGTTCATCATGTTGGACTTTGGTGGTATTTGTACTTTGGTCTGGGGTGAGTAGAGATGTGTATAGACTCCCTAGGAAAAGTCTTGTCACACAGCAGCAACACATTATTTGCTAGCACGGGGTGTTTAGTTGGAGTATTGTTCTGGGTTTGTAATAACCAAAACGAAAGTGGAATAACGTGAAAAGCTATGGAAACATAGTAGGAGAGCTTGGTGGTGCTTCAGTGTACACTTGTGCAACCCTTTTCAAGATATAGCCATGGTTTTTAAGATGGCATAGGAACTGGATTTAATATAGAGACACTTTAAGTTAGCTATCTTAGACAGCAAAGAGCTAAAGGAAACACGGATAAAAAGCTG
>NW_026068313.1:0-26274 GCF_014885135.2 Alexandromys fortis
TAATTTTTTGCAAACCTATTTTATAACCTAAATAATTAACAGAATCTCCCTTCTGTATCTTCTCAGGAGCAATTTGCAATCCCCATTTAGGTAAATGTATCTTTATTTCTTCAAACAGTCTGTTCAAGGTATCCATGTTTGAATCAGATAACAAACGTCGTCCATGTAATAGTACAGTATAGATTTTTGGAAATTACTTGCGTATTATTTGCAATGGTTGGTTCATAAAATATTGGCACAAGGAGGGGCTATTTAACATACCCTGGGGGAGGATGGCCCGGTGGTACCTCTTGGAAAGTTGAGAATTGTTGTAAGTATGCATCGTGAAGCCAAATTTTTCTCTATCTTCTTTTTGTAAAGGTATGAGGAAAAAAACAATCCTTTAAATCAATAACAATAAGAGGCCATCCTTTTGGTAATAAAGAAGGCAAAGAGATTCCAGATTGCAGAGGGCCCATAGGTTGAATAACCTTGTTGATAACTCTGAGATCTGTCATCATTCCCCATTTACCATATTTTTTCTTAACCATAAATATAGGAAAATTCCAAGGGCTGGTAGATTCTGCTATATGTCCAGCATGTAATTGCTCTTGTATCAGCTGTTCTAAAGCCTGTAACTTTTCCTCAGCTAGAGGCCATTGCTTTGTCCATATTGGTTTCTCAGTCAACCATTTTAGAGGCAAGGCTGTTGGTATCTCTGAAGGGACTTCAATTCATTGTTCTTGTAAGGCCAGAATGGCAGGTTTTCTCCATTTGTAATATCTTTTAATATTATTCTCAGAAATATAGGCTCTAGAAATAGCCGGAATGTTAACTTGGGTATTCCATTGTTGTAATAGGTCACGACCCCATAAATTCATTGCAATATTGGCTACATATGGCCTTAATTTTCCTATTTGTCCCTCAGGCCCTATACATTAAACCCATCTCATGATATGTCTTAATAGAGATAGGGTTCCAATTCCCAGGAGCTGAACATTTACATTCTGAAGAGGCCAATACGGATGCCAAGATTCTGGGGTAATGATACGTATATCAGCATCTGGTTCCAGCAGGCCAGTAATAAAAATGCCATTTACACACATTCTCAGCTTAGGTCTTTGACCATTTATAGAAGTTTGCCAAAACACACATAACTCATCTTTCTGATCATTATTGTTTGTAACAGTAGGCATGAGGTTTCCTAATTGTCCTGACGAGGCACGTTCTCTGCAGAAACTGGAAATGACTGAACCATGTTTGTCATGGGGGCCTGTGAGCCCCCCCTCATGCCTCCCGTCTGTATCAGGTTGTCTTGTCTATCTCTTGTAGATCTGTATTCATTCGTTCAATGTCTTTTTCATATCTTCTACATAAACCTGAAGGCTGAGTCCTCCTATTTCTGTTATTTCTAGAAGATGCATTATTATTATTTCTGAAAATCCGTTGTTTACAATTCCTTTTCATATGACCCATTTTGCCACAATTAAAACATTTGGTATTCTGGTGTCTCCTTTTACCATTGGAAATTGCTTCTTCTACCCATGCTTCAGTGCCATAATCAAATGTATCAACATCCAGTGTATGCAAGATCCATTCTTCTAAGGGTGCTGATCTGAACCTTAAAGGCCCCAAAATCTTTTAGCATTCCACATTTGCATTTTCATAAGCCAAAAACTCAATCATTATACGTCTTGTGTCTGGGTCAGGTATCCCTATTTGCACAGCCTTAGTAATTCTTTGTAAAAAAAATCACTAAAGGGTTCTCTCAGACCTTGTTTAATTGTGACAAATGTTTCCATTCTCTGTCCTGTTTTGTACCCTGTCCCAAGCCCTTAAGGCTGCTGTAGTGCACATGGAGAGTGTGTTTTCATCCAAATTAGCTTGTTCCTGAGGGTTAGAAAAGAGTCTTTCACCTAGAATTTTATCTAGGGAGCTATCACTTCCCTTCGCCTTTTCTTGCTGTTCTAAAAGTCTAGCCTCTTGCCTGAATAAGCATTTCCATATTAATTGTGGCCCATTCTCAAGGACTGCAGAGGTCAGTTGAAACCAGTCAGAGGGACTAGCTCTGCTTGTTGTGGCCCAAGATTTTAGCATCTCTTTAACAAAAGAGGCGTGCATCCCAAAAGTCATGACAGCCTGTTTAATTTCTTTGAGATCATTCATATGGACAGGCTCCCATGTATCTTCCTTGATGACCCTAGGGTTTCTGGAACCAATCACCTTCTCCGTTGTTGTTACTGGAAAGGCAGGTAAAGCTGTAGGTAGAGCTTTGTGGAAATTGTCTCTGAGGGATTTACCCACAGATGTAGTTAAAATTTTACCTTTCTACTGTTTGTTCTTCTTCATCAGAATTTAGAAATTCCTCAATCTTTTTAATTCTATTCATCATTGCCTTCTGCAATGTCTGTAAATCCTGTCCAGCATTATGTTTCAAAGCCTTCATTTAGGATTCTAAAGTATGAAGTTTGTCCATTAGAGATAAGTTCTCATCTTTGGACATAATTTTTATGGCATAAACCGTGCCTTCTTGTATTGACAATCTTTCTGCCAATCTGTCATAAGCTTTAGACAAAATTTGATTGTCACATTCAACAGTTTTGATTCTCCCAATTAAAGTTTCAGTCCCTTCAGAAAGTGACTGGTGAAATTTATGATTTAAATCAGCTGGTCTTTTTTCCATAGTAATGAATTTCTCCTTAATATCAGCCACTAATGGTCAGTTCCTACAGAAATGGATTGGAGTTTACGATCCAACTCAGCTGTTCCCTCTTCCATAGTAATGAATTTCTCCTTAATATCTGCCTGAACCTTTTCTAAATTTTGCTCAGTCAACAGAGTCTTGTTAAACAAAGATCTGTTCTCTTCCTGTAGAACTTTAAATTGATTCTTGAGAAAATTATTGTCATGTTTAATAGTCTTTAGCCATTCAACCTCTGCCTTAAGAATCCTGGATTCATCTCCAATAGTTTTTAGACGTTCAACCTCTGCCTTAAGAATCCTGGATTCGTCTCTTAAAGACTCCATCATACTTTTGTTGTCAAACCACCTAATACCAAGGAAAACTACTAATCCCAGAAAGATCCATAAATGTGGGGTGATAGACACCTCTTGTAAGATCTCCCACATGGCACAATCAAAAAGACTGTTAAAGTCCTGAATAGTAATATTCTCAGACATTTTATTTATAATAGAAAAAAAAATTACCTGCAATGACTGGTTCCTGCCAGAGGTGGCAAAAGAGTCCACTTGAGTCCATGTGGAGAGCTGGTCTGAAACAACTCAAAACCAAAATTTATTGTTCTGCCTGAGGAGTTAGAGTGGGCAGATTTGGTCTGATTCAAAGTGACCCCTTCCGCTATGGCGGTTTGTGTTGTAAAACCGCAAATAATTAAGCTTCCGTGTTCAGCTCCAAACGCCAAGGCAGAGAGGGAGGGGCTAACCCCTCTGGCACTGCAAGTGGAACAAAGCGCCAGCTGCGGGAGGCTCGGGAGTCGAGATGGGCGTGGTAGACCCGCAGAGGCCTCGGCGCTGCCCGGGCTGGGTCTGGTGGTGCTAGCGTGGGGGAGGTGTGCTGCGGTGACCGCGACCGCCCGGGACCTGCTGTCGGTGCGGCAGGCTATTGGGCGGGTGCAAACTGCCCCATGTTGGGCACCAAAATGATGTGGCAACTTAGATTAATGCAGACAAATTGTGATAAGTATTTGCACAACTTTAATGGAAAACCAGACTCACAAAACCATGGTTCCCACGGAGTACAGGAAACAGGAAGGGACACGCAGGCTTCTGCCCATGCAATTTATAAGTAAATGCTCGCCCGAGGCAAGCCTGCCCACAATGGGCTGGCTTATCCCTACATCTCCCCCTTTTTAACAATACTTGAAACACTCACCATGTCTCAGAATTTGGAAAAGGAGAGCAGGGTATGCATACACAGAGTAGGAAGAAAGCCTCAGGAATACACATAGTACCAACTGTTGAGAGTAAGTTTTCTGGACACCAAGCATACAATCATTGGGAGGATCTCTTGTGTTCCAAGAAAAAAAAATACACTGCAAAATGTGGAATGGACAGACCCATGTTTACCATAAATAGGAACTTATATTGGTGGAAGAAGTATGGTATAGTAAGATGGGAAAATAATGCTTTGTCAAAGTCTGCCTTTTAGAGAGAGATTTATATGTGGGACCCTTTTGTATAAAATGAAATGTAATAAAAATATATCTTGTAGACATGAAAGAATTGTCTGTTTTTGAATATTCTTGTCCTTAAAGCATTGTCCCCATGTCTTTCACTTTTTAATGTTGTATCCACAAGTAACTATCAGATGGCATGAGTACTGTGAGAGCAGGTTATTACTGGCTCATTATTTAGTTAAGCCTGCAAAAATGTTGAACTCTGTCTAGAATAAGGTTAAACAGGGGGTTGTGAAGGTGGATTGAGAAGTATAAAAAGAAACAATTGGGGGCTTTCATAATGATCACAATGCATTTCTTAAATTGTGATGTATTTCTTAAAGTCAAAAATTGAAACTAATAATAAAGTTGTCCTTGTAACCCTGGTAAGAAAAAAAATGCTGTTAAGTATGAATAAAGATGGCCTGACCTATTTGCCTCCACTTGAGTGCAATCCACTTGGTGGTCAGAATATTTCCTTTCACTGATGCCCCTTTCCTATCTCAGGACCTGAACCCAAACTGAGGCTGAACGCTATCATATAATCCCAATGCTAGAAGATGAACATGGGACTATCTTAAAAGTTTGTTGATCAGATAATTTAGACAAATTGGAGAGCTATGGTTTCTGGGGAGGTGGGGAAGAGATACATAATATAATCTTATGCCACACCCACCCCACCTCGCACACACATGCACATGCATGCATGCGCACACGCACATACACACACGCATGCAAGCATACACCCATTGAAAAGTAAGAAGAAAAGATAAGGTTAGTATGTAAGAACTTTCAGAAAAGTATTAAGTTTAAGAATCAGCATTCAATTTCTATTCCCCCTGTAGAAAGATATGTTGCCATTGCACTGAAATTAATGAGCTATGCTTTTCTTAAGTATTTAAATGCTAGATTTTTACTAATACACTAATTAATTAGTTTATTTCATTTACTTGTTCTAACTCATTGATTCATTAATGTATTTAACAAATCATTACTGATTGGCAAATTTTATTTGCCTGGCACTGAATCTACATCAGCTAAGATCCCAGAATTAGTATGCCAATTTGGTGAGCTAGAAAAACAGGTTTATCCATTTGTCTCCATAAATGAAAATTTCTTTCTATAATTTTGGCATTTTGGAAGACTTCTACTTGTAAATCAAACACTGTTTTCTTCTTTACCACTCAACTATATGTATTCTATTGCTTTCCTTAAATTTGGATATAGTTGTATAACTGATGTTTCTCTAACAAATTGATGGCGATGTCATTTATACTACAATAAGGTTTAATCCATTAAATTTTCTTGTACTGGGTTATTTTATTTCCCCCCCTACAGTAGATGCTGTACTATATCCACTGTAATCTGAGTGACCTGTGGTATGTTTGACAAAGCTTCCTGAACGAAGGTTCCCTAGGTGGCTATCTCAAGAAAGCTTTAAAGATTGCTAACAAGAAAAATAAACTTTAAGTGTTCAATGTAGAAAAGCTTCATTTGTACTATGACATTTGAGTCCATTGCTTAGTAAAGGTGAAATGCCTCAAGTTCATGATTATTTATGGATGGAACAATGTTATTAACTATGATAAATGTGATTTTTTAATAATGATATGGAAAGCTGCTCCTGAATCTTTGCTAAAGTCACAATTCTCCCATAAGAAATACTTCACTGGTAAGTTTGTGTCATTATCAAATTAGCTATGTACTTGTCAGTTCCACGCAAGTTTATTTCTTCTTTCTGATCTTGTAGGATTTCTAAATAAGTAAAATTTATCTTCAAACTCAGTTCCCCTTCTCTTAAGGAGAACTGATTCTCAATTCTAGTGAGAATAATCCATGTTTCAGTAATTTTATTACAGTAACAATGGATGGTTATTACCAGAGGTTGACATGAATATGTCACAAATATTACCCCATTTATTTTTTTATGTAATTGTTGTTGCAGCAGCTGATCAAAACAATTATTGAATAGAAACTTAGATCTACTCAACCACTTTCTCTTGAACTCACTCCAAACACTGGAGTGATGAAATATATTTAAGAGCTTGGTTCTTCAAGTTCTCCTCAACCCTCCCCTTCTCTTTTACTCTTTCCCTTCTACCACCCCTTTCCCCCCACCCCCACACTCACAATTTTGTTATGCAATCTTGTCTGTTTCCAATTTCCAGGTATATGTTTTTTTTTGGGGGGGGGTTCACCTTATTACTTAGCTTCCCTCTGAATGGGGTTGATAGTTGCATGGCTGGGGCACACTGAGTGGATTTATCCCTACTGCATGTGCTGGCTTTTTGGGAATCTATTCTCTTTGAATGGATACCTTGTTCAGCCTAAATATAATAGGGAGGGCCTTGGACCTTCCACAAAGCAATGTACCTTACCCTCTCTGAGCATTGGGGGCATGGGTGGTGGGAGGGTGTATGGAGGGGGGTGGGGTTGGAGGGTGTGTGGAGGGGGATAGAGTGTGAGAGTGTGAAGAGGGAATGGGAAGAAAGGAGGGAGGGGGAAATTTGGTTGGCATTTTTTAAAAATCTGCAGAAGGAGTGGCGGGCTGCATTCCTTCCCAGCTCACGCATGGCTAGTTTTATACCCGAAATAATTACACAGAAACTGTGTTATTTTAAACACTGTTTAGCCCATTAGTTCTAGCCTCTTATTGGCTAATTCTCATAACTTTATTAACCCATTTCTAATAATCTGTGTAGCACCACAAAGTGGTGGCTTACCAGGAAAGATTCAGCATGTCTGACCTGGTGGCTGGCTCCATTGTGTCTGCCTCACTTCCCTTCTTCCCAGCATTCTGTTCTGTTTAGTCTGCCTACCGAATTTTCTGTCCTATCAAAGGGCCAAGGCAGTTTCTTTATTAACCAATGAAAGTAACACATAGACAGATGACCCTCCTCCATTAAAAAATCTAATAAATTAGAAAGGGAATTTGGTTCTTGTTGAATCTAAAATAGAGAACCAAAATCCTCATAGATTGAAGGAAACCTTGGTGACATATTTTAATAGCTCTTTATCTATGATAGTGATGATCTCAGCATATCTTCCTTGCTCTTATCTGTACTATTATTGAGATATAATTCTCATGTCATAAATTAAACACTACAATACCAAAATTATTTGAATGAATTATATTCACAAAGATTGTTTAAACAACACAGTTTTAAAAGTAAAATGTTGTTGTTCATTTCCAAAGAAGACAGATTCTTCTTTTTTTTTTTTTACTTTTTATTGATTCTTTATGGATTTCACACACTCATCCAGATCCCACTTATCTCCCTATCCCTTCTCTTTGCCATTGCAAACCCCCTCCAACACAACAAAATTTAAAAGTAACAACAAGAGTGAAGAAATAGAAAACAAGCATACAACACAAAACAAAGCAAACAAACAAACAAAAAAGGTCAACTAAAAAGTATCTTGTCATGGAAGTTGTAATATGACCGTACCAGAAAGTTACATAGTATACCCTTTATTTCATATATCTTTACTTGTAAGTGTTCATTGCAATGTGTCATTGGTCCAGTTTGAGATTTCTGGCTTCTATTTTACAATCTATACTGGTCCTTCACTGGGACTCCTCTTGGATATCCTATTGTTGCCTTGTGTCATGGAAATCATGTAGTTTAGATCTGTAAGTCTGGTCCCTTTATGTACTCTAGAAGTTCATATATGAGGTGGGTATTAAGATGGGCTGCTTCATAGTTCTGCTTCTGGGCTTGTGTGGTAGCTGTGTTGGTCAGCCTGTCAGCTTTCCTTCATTATAACCACCCAGAGAAGCTCTCTATTACTGCCTGGGACAGCACACCCAAACCGGCAGACAGCAAGGATGTAGGCCAGTTCTCCTGATCTTACACACTAGGGTCCAGTATTCACAGCATCAGGGACAGCTCTACTGTTTTGCCTAGGAGAAGTGCAGGGCCTGCTCTCTAGATTGCTGCACTTGGTGACAGCGAGACCTTTAGTTCTCATTCCCACCAGGGTGACTTTCCCACCGGTCGTAGATGGCAAGGAATAAGGGGCATATTTACACTTGCCACCATATGGAATAGTAGGAAAGGGACAGTGACAGCTCCCCTTCTCTTATACCCCCAGGCCCAACTCACCTATGTCCATGCCAACAGGGTCAGCTCTGTTGTGCTGCCCAGTTGAGGTGTAGGATCGGCTCTCCTCAGTGCTGTTGTTGGTTGGGGGCAGCATTAACTATCCAACTCTCATGACACCAAGGCCATCTCTCCTACCTGCCACACGCAGCAAAGGGGTAAAGAGAGGTCATATCTCCCTCTCCTGCTCTACCATATGACAGATAAAAGGTGGGGCCAGATCTTCCATGTACTTTCCAGCATCAGATCACCTGTGCCCCTGTAAATGGGGCCAACTCTACTATGATATCTGGGGTATGTTTAGGTTCAACTCTCCAAAATGCTGCAGCAGATGAGGGACAGGGTCAGCTTTCCCATCCTCATGACCCTGGAACCAGCTTTATCTGTCAATAGTAGGTGGCGAGGAGTGAGGGTTGAGAGGCAAGGGGTGTAACTCTCCATGCATGCCACAGAGTGATATACTGTGGGGCTAGTTCTCATATTCTCAAGTTATCAGGGCCAGCTCACCAGCACCCCTGCAAACAGGGACAGCTCCACTGTGCTGTCCTGGGGCAGTGCAAGGTTTGCCCTTTTCACTGTGGCAGTTGGTGAGGGGCAGGCACAGTTCTCCTTAGTGCTGTAAGGAGTGAGGGAAACTCTGTTCAACCCTATCCTCACTGCTTTTGGTGGTTGCATGAGGCATGGATATCAACAGAAACTGCTGCTGTAGCAGGACCACAAACCCAGTCATTGCCCCCAGAGAAGTCCAGGCCTGTATACATGGCCCCAGGTGGCAGCACAGGCTACTCAGATTCAGATATGCCTAGCTCTAGCATAGAGGTTCCACCCCCAGACAATAACCTGGCCCTAACTAACCTGGTAATTCACATCACTGCCATACACCTGGACCTTAGTGATATCATGACCAATGAACAGTAATGCAGACCCCCAGATGTGGTTGGATCATTAACTCATATATGGCTCTTGGCAGCAGCCTAGGCTCAGATGTCACTATGGCCCCAAATGGCAGTACAGGTCAATTAGATCAGCATGAACCCAATGGCAATATGGTTCTTGAACCCTCACATGTCCCAGTTATGGGACTAGATCCTGGGAGTCCACATGGCTTTCAAAGGCAACAGGAACTTCAGACATCAGAGTAGTTCCTGACTGAGGCAGGACCATGGAACTAGACATAGCCCTGGCTGAAGTTCAGTCCCCTAAAACACCCTGGCCTTTGGTGGCAGTGCATGCCATTCAGAGCTGTATGGGTCCTCGAGCAACACAGCCCTCAAGCACAAAAAGGCCACAGGTGGAGGCCTAGTGTAGATGGATTTTGAGGGGACCACCAGTCCATAAAAATGACATGGAGACATATTATTAATTATGAAATCTCAGCCTATAGCTTATTCTCACCATACCAGCCCTTATATCTCAAATTAATCCATTTACATTGAGTACACTTTGCCTTATTGCTTATTATCTCTCTTCCATCTTGTACCTTCTGCTTCCTCTCCCTGTTCTCTGGCATCTCTCCCACACCTAGATTCATCTCCCCTTCTCTCTCTGCCCACATGTCTTGCCTAACCTCCTCCTGCCTAGATAATAGCCATTCAGCTCTTTATTAAACAAATCAGAAGGCACCTTGGCAGAGACATGTTTTTACAGTACACACTGTACAACTTCCCAGATTGTGGGCATCAATGTGGACTTCAGTGGCAACACAGGCCACAGACATCAGCACAGACTTAGGCTGTGATTGGACTATGGACTCAGACATGGCCCTCGGCAACAGCTCAGGCCTAAGTGTTATTGGTATTTAGAATATCATTTTCTATGCTAGGATCTATAAACTTCCAAGCTAGAGGTTTTTATTTAGATTACAGCAATGCACATGTGATTCCCTATTGTAATTCAGGTCTCAGATTAAATCAGCAATCAGTTTGCCCATAACTACTGTTATTTCAGTGGGCATGTCTTGTCTGACAGACCAGTATTATAATTTGTAGAATCCGCTGCCAGGTGGTACCATTGATATATCACATTTCTTCTCCAAAAGCTTTTATAGCTCCTTCTGGCACTATAAAAGCTAGTCAAAAGGGAGGAAATTTCCCTTTTGGATTGAAACTGCTGTTTCTATGCCTCACAGAGTGATGCTGTCAACAATACGGTTTTAGCATATAGCTATTTGGGGTAACCAAGGGCCATGCAACTGTCTGTGTTATTTTGGAGCCTTGGTTTGCAGCTTGTGCTGCAAGTTGTGAAATTTACCCCCACTATGTGCTATACCCTGAAACCAGATCTGGTCTCCATCCTGGATCCACATTTTTCTTCATCTCCTCTGTAGGTTGTGGAATTTCCCATGTGCCTGTAGGCCTTAGCTGGGTCAGATCCAGTTCCTGTTTCCATTCATCATTTTATTATTTCTTATTATATTCACATTTTCAATTATTTAAAATCTTCTAGATAAAATACCATGTTATCTAAGAACAAGAATTTTATTTTATTTACTCTTGACCAAGATACATATGCATTTTTTTTCTTTTTAGTGTTTTAAAATAATTTAGTGTAACAAAGGGCACCTGTGCAGAGGTCAGAAGACTGTTTTGGGGAGGCACTTCATCAGTTATTTCTCTCCCTCTAGCTTTGTAGGTCGTCTAGAAACTACATTCAAACCACTGATATATTTCATCTGCCTTACTTTTAGCATCTTATTGCATTAGTTAGGATTTCTAACTAATGTTTAGTGGGAGTGAAAGCTGAAAATATTTATCTCTTTATTTTACTGTATAGTTTCTTATCCTGTTCTTTAAAATATGGAGTTTCCATTCTCTTCTAGTTTGCAAAGTATTTTTGTTATTTCGTTTTGTTTTGTTTGGGATAGGGTCTCTCTATATAACTCTGGCTATCCTAGAATTCACTGTGCAGACCAGGATAGGCTCAGACTCATAGAGTTCTGCCTGCCAGTGCTTCACAAAGGGCTGAGATTAAAGCAGCATGCCACCATAGCCACCATGCAGACAATTTTTTATTATGATTGGTTTTGCGTTTTCTAAAATGCATTTTGCTTGTCTGTTAGTGAGGTCATATAATGGTTTATTAGTTTTTTTCAAATATATGTGTCTTCATAGCAGTTTCCTTTCCCTCCACTCCCCCAGCCTCCTCCCAACCTTCTCTCTCATCCAGATCCATGCTCCTTCCACATTCCCTCAGAAAAGAACAGGTCTCCCAGGTTCATCAACTAAACATGGCATAATATGTTACAATACAACCAGAAATATACCATCATATTAAGGCTGACTGAGGCAACCCAGAAGGAGGAAAAGAGTCTCACAAATAGGCAAATGAGTCAGTGACTGCCCCAGCTCCCACTGTTAGGAATCCCACAATAACACCAAGCTACTCAGCTATGACATATATGCAAAGGACCTAGGTCAGACCCCACACGTTCCCTGATGTCTGCAAGTTCCTATGAGTGTCAGTCAATTAATTCTGTGGCCTGGGTCTTGTGGTGTTCCTGACCCCTGTGGGGTCTTCCAGTTCTTCCTCAATAAACTCTGCCCAATGTTTGTTGATGGGAATCCCCATCTGCTCCCATCAGCTGCTAGATGATTTCTCTCCAGCCTCGTTAATGAGGATTTTGCTAGCCTCTGGTTCTAGAACACTCTGCATTAAGGATAAACTGTAGGTAGAAGGTTTGGTGGCTGAGTTGGTGGGCCAATCCCTCCACTTGAGGCCTTGCCTGCTTATAGAAGACAGGCTGTTCAGGTTTCAATTCCTCCACTGCTTGGAGTCTTTGTTAGGGATACTCACAAAGACTGCATGAAGTTTCCCTTGCAAAAGGTTTTCACCATGCCTCCCAAAAAGTGCCAATTGCATATCTTTTGTTTTCAACACATTAAGAGAATGCTGAGTAACTATGTTCATCTTGTGCCAGGACTATTACAATCTCTGTATCATTCCAGTTATAGTATTTGTGATACCAAAAAAAAAAACAGCAATTTGATTGCATTTCACAAGCTCTTTTGTTTTATTGATGTTTTGTCTTTGATGAGATATCATTATCTCAGTCCTTTTTGGTTTATTAGGCATGATTTTCTTTAACTATATGAGCCTGATTTCCAAAGCTAATTTGATGACTTGTGCACTTAATCCAGTGTCTGAGATTCCTTAGAAAAAGTTTCTTTCAGTGTTTCCTTAGATACAGACTACAGTTTATTTATTTGAATAAATTATAATTTTTTCATTTAGCAAATTTTCTAAGCAAGAAGAAAATGTGCTAAATGTAGTATCTTGGAAATTGAATTCTTCCCTCCTCCCAATGTTTGTTCTTTCTGCTGCTTTTGGCACATACTAGTGACTTTCTGAAATCCTTATGTAAGAAGGTTAACACTTTGCCATTTTTTTTTTGCCACTAGCATCCCAATTCAGTTGAATTAGTGTTCAACTATTAATCCAATAGGATACTCTGAAACTAATAAATATTCAAGTCTGTAAAAGGGGATCTGTGTATACGACGCCACAGTTTTACTAGACAGAATATATGCTGCCATAGAGTTCATTGCCTGCTGCTTCAGATTTTAAAGTTTGTCTAAAGGTGACATTAAATAATTTTCAGATCTCTCCTGATCAGAAGCATATCCTGACAGGTTCATTGTCTTTGAAAATCACAGAAATGTTTTTGAACATTTAAAAATCTTCTGGAGAGTTCATCTCTCAAAATCTCTCATATATATATATATATATATAATTTATTTTTATTGAAAATTCACACCATATATTCTTATCACAATCTCCCCTTCTATAGATCCTCCTTGATATGCCACATCTCCCCACCCACTCACTCTACAAGTTACTTCTTTCTTTAGAAAACAGACAAAAATGCAAATAAGACAGAATGTAATTTTTAAAGTTGCAAAGCATAAAACACACACATACAAATACACATACAATAAAAAACAAAATTTGAAACCATAATATGCAACCAAAAGACCAGTAAGTTAAAGAACATCCAAACAAAACAATATGAAACAAAACATATCTACCAAAACACCATTGTGTTAATTTTGTGTTCGCCATCTACTTCTAGTCATGGGGTCTGCTCTTAAATATTATTTACATACAAAGTAAGACTCCATTGGAGAAAGTTGATTGTATTGGAGAAAGTTAATATCAATTGTAGATAGCATCTTTGTAACAGATGGGAGAATCTTTCCACTTTACCATCTCAGCATTGAGAAACATACCCACAACTATGGGATACAATAAAGGTCATTCTAAGAGGCAAGTTCATAGCACTAAGTACCTACATTTAAAAATAATGAATAAACCCTCACATTACAAATTTCACAGCACATCTGGAAGCTCTAGAACAAAACAAATAAATAATATCCAAAAGGTAGAGACCTAAAGAAATAATCAAACTTGAGTCTGAAATCAATAAAATAGAAACAAATAACAAGAAAAAAAACACTAAGACAAAATACTATAAAGGACCAATGAAATGAAAGAGTTGTTTCATTGATGAAATCAATGCAATTGAGAAAAACCTTAGCTAGATTCATCAAAGACAAGTGAGAGAGAAGAACCAAATTAATAAAATTAGAGACAAAAATAGGAACATCACAATGGACAAAGAGTAAACCCTGAAAATTAGGACAGACATACTGTACTCCACTAAACTTCAAAACCTATTAGACATGGATAAAATTTTTGAAAAATATTGCCTATCAAAGTCAAATTCAGATCATATAAGCAATTATGTAATCAGACTCATAACTTCTAGTAAAATAGAAGCAGTTATTAGTTTCCCTAAAAGTTCAGATCCACAGAATTGTACAAGATCTTCAAAGAAGAATTAATGCCATTTATTTATGCTACAATACCTGGAAAGGCTATGAAATCAAGAGACATCCATCAATGTTAGAAAGGTAATTTACAGAAAGCCCACAGTCGATATCAAGCAGAAAGAAATTCAGTGTATTTCCAATTAAAATAAGGAGGAAGACAGGAATGTCCATTCTCTCCATACCCATTCCATGTAGTTTATTGGTTACATTGGTCCTCTGTGTATCTTATGAAAGTATGGTGACACTGTTTTCCCTGGCAAAGAGTACTTCTGCATTTCAGTACACGACAGAGACGTTTAGGGAAAGGGATAAGGGGCTTCTATTTGCATCAAAAGGTGAGGTTCTCACAGGTGTGGTGGATGTGATGAAAGGAATAGCTCCTGCAAATATATTGTAGTAAGATGGAGAATAAACTGGAGAGTCAGGTACAAAAGGGCAAAGGTGACCCTGTGTCTCTCCCAAAACTTAGTCTCCAGTGAATAACACTTAAGAAGGAAGTGCTATAGCAAACTGCTATAGGACTGGGGTGAGATTGGAGAGCTTCCAGTGGGGGACAGGAAAAAGAAAGAAAATCAACTATCTGAGTTACAACCATGCTGGGCTTAGGTACAGAATGTTGGTAGCTATTGAATGCTGACACAAAGGATACAAAATGGGCTAAAAAGAAGTCCAAACTTAGTTTTATTAGAATTCCCAAAGAATAGAGATAGAGTGGAAGGAGAGATCCCTGCAAGCAGATTACTACAGGGCTGTAGTGAGATTAAAGAGGCCTTTTTTTTTCTTTTCTCAAATATTACATCCCTTTCTTCCACCCAGTCTCTCCCTGCCACCTCCTCTCTTTCTCAGATCCACCACTGTCTGGCTACCCTCAGACATAAGCGGGCCTTCCAGGGACATAAATCAAACAGAGCATAACAAGCTGCAGTACAGGCATATGCCATCACTCAAGTCTGGATGAGGCAACACAATAGGAGGAAAAGGGTTCCACAAGCAGGCAAAAGCGTCAGAGAAAGCCTCCAATCCCACTGCTCAGGAATTCCACAAGATCACCAAGCTATTCAACTGTAACATATATACAGAGGACCTTGGTCAAAAAACAACCTGCAGATTCAATGCAATTCCCATTAATATTCCAGTGCAAATTTTTTATGGATCTTGAAAGGATAATATTCAATTTAATATGGAAAAGCCAAAAACTCAGAATAACTGAAACAATCCTGATAAATAAAAAAAAAAAAAAACTTCAAGATGTATCACCATCCTTGATTTCAAGTTCTACTGCAGAACATTCTTAATAAAATCTACATGATTTTGCCATAAAAACAGATATATTCATCAAAGAAATTAAATCAAAGACAAGCCACAAATCTATACACCTATAGACATCTTATTTTTGATAAAAAAAAAAAAGCCAGATATATACAATTGAAAAATGCACTTTCAACAACTAGTACTGGTCTCACTGTCTGGGAGTATGTAGAAGCATGCAAATAGATTGAAACTCAAGTCCAAATGGACCAAAGGCTTCAACACAAATCTAGACACATTGAACTTTATAGAAGAGAAAGTGGACCGGGTGTTGGTGGTGCGCACCTTAATCCTAGCACTCGGGAGGCAGAGGCATGCGGATCTCTGTGAGTTTGAGGCCAGCCTGGTCTACAGAGTGAGTTCCAGGACAGTCAGGGTAACAACGAGAAACCTTGTCTTGAAAACCAAAAGAGAGAGAGAGAGAGAGAGAGAGAGAGAGAGAGAGAGAGAGAGAGAGAGAGAGAGAGAGAAAGTGGGTAACAGCCTTGAAAACATTGGTGTAGGAGAAAAGTACAGGTACTAAATGGAACTTTCTGAAACTAAAAAGCATCTGTAAGGAAACAGGCACCACTGATAATATAAAATGGCAGCCTACGAAATGGGAAAAGATCTTCACCAACTCTGACAGAGTGCTAATATCCAACACATATAAAGGCATAAAGAAGCTAGATTTTTTTAAAAAAAAAATGAATAATACAGTCAAAATGAGGAACATATCTAAATAGTGAATTCTCAATATAAAAATTTAAAATGACTGAAAAACAAAGAACTGTTCAACATCCTTAGCAGTCAGGGAAATGCAAATCAAAATGACTTTGAGATTCCATCTTACATCTCTTAAAACACAGGAAGCAGATGTGGAGCATGGGGGGGCACTCCTTCACTGATGGTGCAAGTGCAAACTTGTACAGACACTTTGAAAATCAATATGGCAGTTTCTGAGAAGACTGGGAATCAATCTGCCTCAAGACAAGAGAGATTTTAGTGGAAGATTAAAGGAGAGTAAAAACCATCTCCCTCTGTATTTTCATTCTTATTCACTGCTTCAGCAAGGTATACAGGTAAAACTCTGCTTTCCACTTTCCTTAACAGACATATCTCAAGGTCACTGTTTACAAAGTAACAAAGGTCCTAGTTAGATACGAAGAAGATGTGCAGTTGTGTATTTACCAAGGTGGTTTGTGTGTATTTGTGTTTTGTCTGTAAATGAGGGTGTCTAAATGTAGTTCAAGGTAATGAAGCTTACAAAAATATCTTGTGCTATCTTGTGTAGTCAAGCATTATTATAATAATTCAGAATATAAATTATTCTATGTTTGGAACTGAAAAGACTGACTATCACAAGACAAAATGTTTAAAGACTCACTCTTCTCACCAACAATCAGGCACTGTTCTTTAATACTTTTCAGGATACTATCTGTGTTTTATTAATATTCAGAGCTCTAAAAAGTTTATTTTGATATTTATTTACTAAGAATTTTCTTGCATTGCTATCAATAAAGATGCATAAACTTAAAGTCTTTATTTCAACACTTTGCATGACATCTGATGGTGTCTTTTGGAAGAATATACTGTTCTTCCTGAACTGACAAAATTCACGTAGCAATGTGTCTGATATAACCATCAGATCGATTGCAATAATATAGAAAATATTCATTGAAACACATATTTTCTGAGATCCATATTGTCAGGAGTCAGTTCTAAAATAAATCTCACAATGCAATTTCAAAGTTTGAAATTTTCAAAATAAAGATTGGCCTTGTACACTAACATTTCCTTAACAGACTGAGCTTTAAATGAAAAGTTTATCTCAGTTTAAAACAAAACATAAGGAAACATATTACTGAAAATTACTTGCAAATATCTGGCATGATATGGAAAGGTGCTATTTGGGCTTCCAAGTGTAAAAAACAATTAATAATTCCACCAAGCTGTGAACATTAAGAACCACAATAATGACTGTCCTGGCAAGATATTACCAATAGTGCAATAGTGACACATTTATTTTGGGAATAAATGAGAGCTATCTAATTAGAGTTAAGGGTTACTGAATAGGAGAGCACAGTAAACCTAGCCAACTTCACATAGCTGGTGAGTTCTTGTCTCTTAAAAGAGAAGTGACTCTTGCCACTTCACAAAACCAGAACAATTTCTAACTGCATTCTAAAAGTTTGTGCTTTTATCAACAGATAAGTGTAGTTCTCACCGATCATCTATTTACTTGCAAGAAACAAAATCTATTACAGAGATCCATACTGCTCAAAATGGTGAAATGATGTGATCGTGGTGTATACAGCTCCAATTGATACATCTGATACATCTTAGGTTGAGAACATTGCAGAAGACACATAGAAGAACCAAGGTATCTTGATGCCTGATGCTAGTTCATGTCTTTTAGATATGACAACAATACTGCACAATGAAATCTCAAAAGTATGGTTGACAAAATATTTCCTGGATAATGATTGCACAATAGACATTACATTATTAGTGAACTAAATTTCACAAATCTCCATTAGTAGGTCAAGACCTAAAGGTAATACATGTCTTCTAAAATGAAAGAATACAGTTTCTCAAGGAGTGAATTTCCTGATAGGCTATGCAATCCCAAGTAGTTAACTTTAAACACATAACATATTAGCAAAACTAAATTGACTAAGTAGGATGCAAATAAGTCATAATTAAAGAAGAAGTCATGAATTTGAAAGCGGTATATTGGAGGAGTTAAAGGGGGATTTAAACCCATAGGTTTAAATGATTAAATGATTAAAACAAGAATTTCACTTAGAAAGATTTAAAGCACAAAAATGTTTCTAGAATTTTATAATTTTAAGTGTTTTTCTTATTCTATTTCTATGTAACATTCATTAATGCAGAGAACCCATTATCTGTGACAAAAGGGAAAAAAATCTTAATTGAAGAGAAATAGGACCCATTCATAATAAAAGCTATGCTAATAAGACTTCTTTACATGCCAAAACTTTGTCAATGGATAGCATACATCCATAAAAATGATGTTCCTAATTTATTTTTTACTGAATTGTACCAGTAAAATTACAAAAGGAAAAAGTTAATTTAAAGTTGCTATATACAAAATATGGGATAAAGTTGTGTTAAACTTAGAAGAAAAAAATCAGCTTGAAAGAACAAATTATATAGATTATAGAGTGGAAACAGATTTACTCCTGCAAGGACCATATCAAATTAGATGGACACTAAAGAGAATAAAACAATAAGAGATTAGATTAGACTAAATATTAAGCCCTTCAATAAGTTTTTTAAAAATGTTTTGACTCTAGAATAAAGAAAAGATAATTAAAGACAAATTAACTTACATTTTGTTAAGAAATCCTATCTCTATGGTACCAGAGTAGTACTGGAGATAATTGATTGCCATAAATTGAGCAAAAAGGAAACAGAATAAACTGACAATAGGCTGAGGATTTTTATTTTAATGTGGGATATTATTATATCTGATAAAATCTTGAAATGCTTTTATCCCAGTAAAATGTACACAGGCACTATTTTATTTATCATGTTAGTGGATTCCTATTATTATTAAATCTGACTACAAGATGTTAGGTCCACTACTGGAAACAGCCAATTTTAGAGGGCACAGATCAAATCATTTGCTAAATCCATAGTGTTGTATGATTTGAACACTGAAACTAAAGTTAGTTTGGACACAGATATATTTATAATGACGTTGCTTTTGATGGCTATTTATTTATTTATTTATTGTAACAAAAGACTAAGATATATACTTTAAAATTCTGTTGACCTGAACAATGTTAAGAAATTAAGGTTGCCCTTTTGATTTTTTAGTTTTTATGCTTCTCAGGATTGACTGAAAACAACAAAAAAAAAATGTTAAGTATGGCACAGTAACTTGAACTAAATACATTCATATATATCAATAGTTAAAATTAATGTTATTATATGTATTATCAGTTGTAAAATATTAACTTATTTAACCATTATTACGTTGGCAAATGGAAAAATATGAGTGTACTTGCACAAAAAATAAGATTTTGATCTATTCATACTTAAAAATTTTCTTTTGCATGTATTTTGCCATTATGTATGGCAATAATAACATGGTATATATATATTTCTCCCCAAGTTGACAGATGAGAAAACTGAAATTTTGAAAATATTAGTATGCTGCAGCATGGTTTCAGGAGTAAAACAAAGCCACTTTCAAGGCACAGTTAAGAGGAGGGAGCTAGTGTTATTGTGATGAGGCTAAAGAGGAATTAAAAGAATACCATATATATTTATATTTTATATAAGCTATATTATATAAAGAATGCTTTTCTCAAAGTATTGGGTGTGTCCTAACAATATCTTTGAAATATACATATTTCTTTGTATTAATTGTTTCAATATATACTCAGAAAAAGCTTGTTTTTAATATTCTACTTTGTGATGTAAGAATGTTTTAATAGAATCTTTTATCATTTTACATAGCTTTCCCCATTCTCATTCTCTCCCATCCTCCTGCCTCACCATTTTCCTCCACCCCACCATCTCCATCTCAGAAAGGTTAAGGCTTCCTATGGGGAGTCAACAAATTTTTTTTTTAAATATTTATTTATTACGTATACAATATTCTGTCTGCAGGCGAGAAGAGGGCACCAGACCCCATTACAGATGGTTGTGAGCCACCATGTGGTTGCTGGGAATTGAACTCAGGACCTTTGGAAGAGCAGGCAATGCTCTTAACCTCTGAGCCATCTCTCCAGCCCCATGGGAGTCAACAAAATTTAACACACCACTTCAAGGCAGAACCAAGGCCCTCCCCTTATATCTAGGCTGAGCAAGGTATCCCTTCAAAGATAATGTGCTCCAAGACTCCAGTTCAAGCACTAGGGGTAAATCCTGGTTTTAATAACAGTGGCTGCACAGACTGCCTAAGCCTCATAACTGTCTCCCACATTGACTGGCCCTAATTTGGTCCTATGCAGGTTCTCCTACTATCAGTCTAGAGTCAGTGAGCCCAGGAATAGTTTCATACATTCTGGCATATTTAAAGTTAAAGGACAGCCTCTATGTAAGGTTTTATTTTTTTTTAAAAAAATATTATTACTGTGGTGTGTGCAAGACACTGCAGAAGCAATACATATGCTGGGGGATGGGTGGTTACAAGTGCCACGATTTGCATGTAGAAATGAGAAGGCAACTTTGTAGAGTCACTTCTTTCTTTCCACATTAACATGGGATGCAGGGCTGGAATTCAAGTCACTAGAATTAAGCAGTAAGTGACTCTGAATTCCCAGAGCTAGACTTTAAGGAGCCTGTGTACCTTTCAATGTAGGTGCAGGGAACTGAATTTCATCTTTTACAAGAGCAACGTAATTAAAATGTTTATATATTAATTAGGATTATGTTTACATAAGTGTTTATTTTTAAGGAATAGTAATATATGGTCACTGTGTTTAAATTTTACATAAGAGAGAATAAATTGGTTGTCAACAATTAGAGATGCATTTGTTAACCATTTCAATGTACTCCATTTTTTATTAATTTACTTCTATAAAATGTAATTCTTCCCACTACTCTATAGATTGAGGATTGGACTAGTGTAAAATAGCACATGTTTTATTATTAGGTTTATTACCTACTAGTTGGCAGATAATTTGAAGTATTATACATCCATAGATTATAAATCATGAGGGGATATATATATATATATATATATATATATATATATATGATAAGAATGTCTAAATTAGAAAATTACTACTGAATGGCTTGTAGGCCTCTATATAAAGTGCCCATTCCTACAGTCATTTGAAATTTCAAAAAAGTTACTGAAAAAAATTAAAACTTTTACTTTTACTGTCAACTGAATTTAGAGTGAATTTCCAAGAGTTTTATGAAAGTTTTCTTTCTCTTGGGTCACATAGAAGGCTAATTGAGTAAGGATACTGTTATTGAGACATCCTTGAAAAATCCTATTAAGGTAGTGTCTCCTATGACTCAATACATACACCCTTTCCTCTTGACAAAACACTCCACCATAATAACTGGATGATAATATTAGAGGAAAAAAAACATCATTGACATTTTGGGGGTTTTATGTTCTATAGAAAGCAAGTCTTCCTTAAAGTGGGAAAGTTAACAATAGCCTCAAATTGAAATCGATAGTAGATGAAATCTTCTTTAGAAATTGTAGTCAGGTAACAAATAAGTTCATTGTGGCTATAGTCATTTATTTTTGAAGAAGAAGGAAACTTTCTGCTTCAGTGTTCCTTTCATGCATTCTTTAGAGAATCTATTTTATTCAGTCACATTGAAGAAATCCTCTGGCTATTGATAAATTTTTGAGCATCTTCTAGCTCTAAGAAAGCTCTTGTGACCTGATGCAATATAATATTCAGGAGGACTAGTAACTTTCCACATGGATTAGAGTTTCTTTCTTTATTATCAGCTAGCTTGTTAAATTAAATATAATAGCTGTGTTAGAGCCTTTGAATTCCATTATAATATATCAAACCCATTCAACACTTGTATAGCCTGTAGAGATCTTAACATTTTGGTTAAAATTATTATAGTTACCCATCTTGGATTTGGTAGATTTATAAAAATTTATTATAAAAACTTAAAGATTCTAATGTGAAAAACAACATATAATGTGGATGTATTATAGATAGATAGATAATGGGAATGAAAAATTTGGTGTTATATCATTTCCTCTTTCAAAAGCTAGATAGTCTCCAATAATATATACTATTTTGAACCTTTTTTTAGAGTTTGAGGGATTGTAAGATTCCCATTTTGTAACGTATCCATATGTCGTCTCATCTCTAATTTCTGTGTATTTGTATGTATCTTTGAATTATCACATGCATCTCAGAAAATAAAGCTCTGTTAACTCATAAGAATCACCTTATTGTTTTTCAAATCTAATAATCTCAAGAGTACTACTAAAGATACAAACGTGTGTATAAACACATACATATGATACTGCAGCTAATAATATGAAGTCTTAGGTTTAGTACAATATAAAAGGATGATACAATCTATTTTAAATGTTATTTGCATTCTTGATACTTTGCTTTCACAAATTTCTAATTTTGCCACTCCCATTCTATGAGGATCCCTTTTAAACAAAATAACAACCAAAAAAGTTTAAGTCTTTGAAGAAAGAAATTGAAGAGAATACCAGAAAATGGAAGGATCTCCCTTGCTATTGGATTGGGAGGATCAACATAGTAAAAATGGCAATTCTCCCAAAAGCAATCTAGATTCAATGCAATCTCCATCAAAATCCCATAAAAATTCCTCACAGACCTTGAGAGGACAATAATCCACTTTATATGGAAAAACAAAAATCCCAGGATAGCCAAAACAATCTTATACAGTAAAGGAACGTCTCGAGGCATTACCATCCCTGACTTCAAACTCTATTACAGAGCTACAGTATTGAAAACAGCTTGGTATTGGCATAAAAACAGAGAAGTCAACCAATGGAATCATATAGAAGACCCGGATTTTAACCCATAAGCCTATGCATACCTGATTTTTGATAAAGGTGCTAAAAGTATACAATGGAAGAGAGAAAGCATCTTCAACAAATGGTCCTGGCATAACTGGATGTCAACCTGTAGAAGAATGAAAATAGATCCATATCTATCACCATGCACAAAACTCAAGTCCAAATGGATTAAAGACCTCAATATCAGTCTGAACACACTGAACCTGATAGAAGAGAAAGTTGGAAGTACTCTATAACACATGGGCACAAGAGACCACTTCCTACATATAACCCCAGCAGCACAGACATTAAGAGCAACATTGAATAAATGGGACCTCCTGAAACTGAGAAGCTCCTGTAAAGCAAAGGACACTGTCATTAAGACAAAAACGCAACCCACTGACTGGGAGAAGATCTTCACGAGCCCCAAAACAGACAAAGGTCGGACCTCCAAAATATATAAGGAACTCAAACAACTAGACTTTAAAATGCTAATTAACCCAATTAAAAAATGGGGCTCTGAACTGAACAGAGAATTCTCAACAGAAGAAGTTCAAATGGCCAAAAGATACTTAAGGTCATGCTCAACCTCCTTAGCGATCAGGAGAATGCAAATCAAAACAACTTTGAAATACCATCTTACACCTGTCAGAATGGCTAAAATCAAAAACACCAATGATAGCCTTTGCTGGAGAGGTTGTGGAGTAAGGGGTACACTCATCCATTGCTGGTAGGAACGCAAACTTGTGCAATCACTTTGGAAAGCAGTGTGGCGGTTTCTCAGGAAATTTGGGATCAACCTACCCCAGGACCCAGTAATACCACTCTCGGGAATATACCCGTCTCTTGGGCATATCGCCCTATCGTACTACAAAAGCATTTGTTCAACTATGCTCATAGCAGCATTATTTGTAATAGCCAAAAAAGTTAAAAAAAAAAGACTTACCCCCTTATTAATTTGCTTCACACTTGCTTAGTGTTACTATGCACAACAAATTTCTACTTCTTTACTGGAAATCTTTAAGCTACATAAACACTCAAAGATATATAGTACCTAAACTTTTATAAATAGGCATAAATGCATGTAGCCACAATTCATGTGAAAAGAAGCAATGAATTTGAACAATTATGTAAAAATAATCCACCAATTTTTCATTTATTGCCTTATCAATAGTTTAATTTCCCCTATCTCCTAATGAAGACTTAATGTCTAATAATGTGGCTTGACCGAACTTTAATCAGCTTTCATTCTTAACCCTAGTATCCTTACCTTAACCACTGGCTGAACCTGCAATTGAATATAGAACAGCATCCTTGACAATTCATTATTCCCAAGATTTAGCTGACTACAAGGGAATCATTTCAGGCATTTATCTCTTCAGTAGCACACTCTGTTTACCCCTCTGTACCATTCTCAAGTGTTCTGTTGCCTTGTTTATCCCTTGCTATAGTGAGCATTTCTTTCTATTTTACCTTTCAAGGATGTACCTCAGGCATGCGCCTTTCACCCTGTTGCAATTGTCCACCTGTCCTGGTAATAATCTTTTTAGGTAATGCTCCACTAATTATGCATATTCATTTTGTTTCTTTGCTTTTGATGTGGGTTCTTACTATATAACCCAAGCTATCCAGACACTCACTTATAAAACCTAGACTGACAGCAACCTTAGTAGCAATACCAGGATTATAGACATGGCCCATAATATCTAGAACCCAAAGTTGATCTTAATTTGACAGAAGTAAAATCAAGAAAATGATGTTTCAAAGGAAGTTAGAAATTTATGTATAAATTATTTAAGGAAAACTGAAATGTTTTATGATATTCAAAACTAATCATGATTTTTATTAAAAACTCGGACTTGGGTCAAATAAATATCAATATTTACACAGCATTTAAAGAAAGCTCCAGTTTTAAAACTAATTATACCTTTGTATGCCTAAAGATTATTTTTAAAATAAAAATAAAGTAGAAATGATAAGTTCGTAAAAGTTAATGCAGACAATGGCGTGGCCAATAGGTTGGTGCTGTACAAGACTTTATTCAGCATAGAAACAGTCCAATTTTGTGGCTTTCCACAAAGGAAGGCTGAGCTAATATTCTGACTGTTTTCTTTAGTGCTTGATGCTTTAATAAATATTGATTAAGGAGAAGGTACTCTATATGCTCTGTATGTGTGTGGTTGTGCATATGGAGTAGGCCATTAAAAACAGTAACAAATGGGCAGATGGTGGTGGACGTGTCTTTAATCCCAGCACTTGGAGGAAGAGGCAGGTGGATCTCTGTGAGCTTGAGGCCAGCTTAGTCTACAAGAGCTAGTTCCAGAACAGGTACCAAAGGCACACAGAGAAACCTTGTCTTAAAAAAAAAAAAAAAAAAAAAAAAAAAAAAAAAAAAAAAAAAAAGAGAGAGAGAGAGAGAGAGAGAGAGAGAGAGAGAGAGAGAGAGAGAAGAATATTAACAAATAACTTGGTATGAAATGGTAAGTAAGGATAATGCCAAGATGAGATCTGATCATAGAAAGTTGGTAGGAATTTTTCTTTTTTTTATGGTTTCCCTGATTTCTTTCTTTCTTTCTTTCTTTCTTTCTTTCTTTCTTTCTTTCTTTCTTTCTTTCTTTCTTTCTTTCTTTCTTTCTTTCTTTCTTTCTTTTTTAATTGGAAAAATAATTCCTGCCTCCTCCAAGCCTCCCATTTCCCTCCCTCTCCTACCGCCCATCTCCCCCTCCCTCCACACCTCTCCCCCTCCCACTCCAGTCCGAAGAGCAGTCAGGGTTCTCTGCCCTGTGGAAAGTACTGGATCCTCTCTTCTCCATCCAGGACTAGGAAGGTGAATATCCAAACTGGCTAGGCTTCCACAAAGCCAGAACATGAAGTACGAACAAAAACCCATGCCATTGTCCTTGGCTTCTCATCAGCCCTCATTGTCCGCCATGTTCAGAGAGTCCGGTTTTATCCCATGCTTTTTCAGTCACAGTCCAGCTGGCCTTGGTGAGCTCCCAATAGATCAGCCCCACTGTCTCAGTGGGTGGGTGCACCCCTCAAGGTCCTGACTTCCTTGCTCATGTTTTCCCTCCTTCTGCTCCTCATTGGGACCTTGGGAGCTCAGTCCAGTGCTCCAGTGTGGGTACCTGTCTCTATCTCCATCCATCGCTAGATGAAGGTTCTTTGGTGATATGCAAGTTATTCATCAGTATTGCTATAGGATAGGGTCATTTCAGGTTCCCTATCCTCACCTGCCCAAGGAACTAACTAGGAACATTGCCCTGGGCACCTGGGAGCCACTCTAGGTTCGTGTCTCTTACCAACCCTAAGGTGGTTCACTTAATTAAGTTATGTGCTTCCCTGCTCCTCTATCCAAACTTGTTTTATCCCCAATCATCCCATTTCCCCAAGTTCCCCCC
>NW_026068313.1:28658-61798 GCF_014885135.2 Alexandromys fortis
TTTTGTTTTCACAGAGGATGAGACCCTGTTCATTTCTTCTATTCTGATATGGTATGATGGACCACGCCCTCCTGAATGGTTGCTGTAAACAACTTCAGAAAATTGCTTCGCTATAACTGCCAACTGAGATGATCCTGGCACACAGGTTATACCATGAAAGACCTAATTAACGACGCCCCCATTCAGCAGGAAGCAGTTTGGAGAGAAAAAACTGTGCCCATGTTCCCAAATATGGTTTATAAATGTTCTTTTACATTTAAAGGGGGAGATGATATAGGTATGAATAATTTACATTGATATGGATTCTGCTTTAGTGATTTAAATTTAAGGTTAATTTTGTAATGTATATAGGTTGCTAATGAATAATCATTAATAATAGTTTAGTTTGTAGTCATGTTAGTTAAGATTTTCTAGATGTGCATAGATATATTTTAGATAGGCATTCTTCATATTTTTCAAAGATTATAGAATATGGCATTTTAAATGTTTTAATAACTTAGGGCTTTTCATGACATCATAATGTTTCAATGTATTATCAATACCAAGCATTACAGATTTTGAACTACTCTAACTGGCATATTCATGTTCTGGAAAATTGCAGGTGGCGTACTAGTTCTTGAAAGAAGCAGAATTACCATTAGCTTTTGAGTGTCTTGATTTGCAGTTTGTGGGTTTTTCTCTTTGCTAACAGAAATGTATAATGTGGTACTTTTAATTTCCTATGGATCTGCCTAATCACTCTAGCTGAAAATAACATCAAGAATTACATATAGAATAATCAAAATTAGTTTTCAAAAATACTTGCACAGAGAAGACCACTGATAATTACCATGTGTTCCAAAGCTTGTAGGGTTTGGTTTTCGTTGCTTTTGGTTTCAACTTCCTTCTGACAGAGACAACTGGATCTTTTTTACTCTTCCTCTTGGTGCTTTGAATGTGATCAATTCCATCTTTCTTTTCTAAGATTTGATGAGACTCAGACCTTCCTCTCTTGGGTACAGTACAACATGCACAACAACAACAAAACACTAAAAAAATACAAAAAGAAAATCAGTCTCAAGGATCTAAAGAGATATCTTAGCAGTGAAGAACATTTGTTTTTAGGGAGAACCTGTATTCAAAACATATCACCTACACAGTGGCTCACAGTCATCTGTAACCCTAGCTCCAGGTGCTCCGATATCTTCTTATTTCTTCCTGCACCAGTTGTGTACATGATAGTGATACACATACAAACATGGGCTAAATGCTCATATATATATAATATATATATATATATATATTACATCTTAAAATATAATTTTTAAATTAAACACTTTCAAAAAGTCTTGCATCTTTTAAAGTCAATATATTTATCTGAATATTAATCAGAGCATACAGTGGTTGTGTATCCTTATAATGTCAGTTCTTTAGGAGGCTGAGGCAAAAGGAAGGGAAGTTCGAGGCTAGCCTAAGAAAGTTGAATGAGTATCTTTGTGGAATACATTTTTTTTTCTTTTAAAAAATAATTGGGAGCCATAACTTGTCCAGCTGTCATGATGTCCAGGATTCAGTCCCAGGCACCAAGAAAGAGCAGGTCAGACACTTACTCTTTTTATATATTCATTCACATTTACCAGTTTCTTAGAAATACCTATAGAAAATGTACTAATATTTTGAGTATTCCTTAAAAAAAATCTTACTGTTCCTAATATTTACTGAAATATTCTTCAAAGTTACATTTTATATTTCGTAAATTTGAAGTGATAGATACCGTGCATTGATTCCTTTCTTCACTACTCTTTAGTCTACAGATCCTGAGGCATGTAGAAAACTAAAAGAAAATGCTGTTCACTATATTATACTCTCAATACTATGGTTTACAATAAATGGTGGGTATATATTGGTTAAGATGCTTTATTTCTAACACTCATTCAGTATATGTTCCATCAATAAATATGTTTCACAATACAAATAGTTCCTAAGTCATCTGATTATTTTACTACATTTCTACATGGAAAAACAAGACTTCTAAATATTTTCCATCCAATTAAAAATGATAATTGAACCAAATTAAAATGAAATTTAGAATATCTTCTCTTTGACAACTCAGAAGTCAAGGTATTCAAAAATGAAATATAAGATTGAAGTTTCCAATTTCTAACAATTTAAGTTGTGATCATTTTACTTTCTCCTCCTCTTCCTGTTATGCTTCATTTTATTTTAGTGCTATATACTGAACTCATGGACTTGAATATGCAAGGAAAGCTTCCTAGTACTAATCTATATACATAAGCCTCCTTTTTCAATAGAGACAAGGTTGTGCTTATTCTCCAGGTTCATCATGAGTTTACTTTCTCTTCTTACTTTCCTGAGTAACCGTGGTTTGCCATTTGCTGGTGTGACACCAAATTTGATTTTCAATTACAAGGACTCATTAAAAGACAAGAAAAGCAAAGGAAAAAAAGTGTCTCATTCCTAATGACCTAAGAGTAGCACCTGATTCTGAAAAAATTCAACAAAACTGAAGTAGTCATTTTCTAAAAATATTGTTATTATAGTTATGGAATAGTTTATTAAAGTAGTTATAAAGAAGGCATTTGAAATATATCTTAATACTAACTGATGATTGGCAGCAAATATGAAAGGAGGTTTTCATATTTAGAAGACTCTCTAAAATATTACTCAATCTAAATTTCACAATTAAAAGTCCTATTAATTACTTTTTGCCCACAGTGTTTTTTTATTAGTTTTTTTATACCAAATGACAGAAGATTACAGTATTTGGGGCTATAATTAGAAAGAATTTCTGCTATAAACATTTCCAAAAAATATTTCCAAAATTTATGAAAAAAATATTCAGTATTTCACCAATGTTTGCATTTATATTGTTACTATAAACTAACTTATCTGTAGATTAAATGTTTCAAATGAATTTAAGATAGCATTCATAGAAGGCTATGAGCAGTATATGAACAAAGAAAATGTTTATGTTCAAAATCTTCATAGTGAAACTCACTGTTTTGTAGGTTAACTCAATATTAAGTAAAATCATTTAATAGGGTTGGCTAGATGGCTGAGCACGTAAAGGTACATGGCTCCAAGCCTGAAAACCCGAGTTCAATAATGATAGAAGAAAGCTCACTTCAGAAAGCTGTCCTCTGACCTCTGCATATGTGCCTTTGCAAGCACAAGTGTGCGTTCGTGCTCACACACATAGACACACACACACACAAACATACATACCTGCCTGTACACACGCAGACACTCATACACACACTCATGCACACACAAAGGGAGGAAAGTGAGTTTGGGGATATGAGAGGAGTTAAACGAGGAAAAAAGTATGATCAGAATACATTTCCTGAAAACAATCCTTTTCAATGAAATAATAAAAAACTATTCATAACTATTTAAAAAGTTTTATTTTCTACCAAATAAGCAAAGTCATTGATTCTTCAATGAATTTGATAGAATTATTTAAATAATATTTTTATTTGAAAGTTTGATGTCACAGATATTATCCTCATACTATGAAGTTTTTCTATGAGTGAAGTCAGTTTTAAAATTTATACTTTTGCCAGGTTTACTCTCAGCGTTTACTCCCAGCACTTAGGAGGCAGACAGAGGTGGATCACTGTGAGTTCAAGGCTGGCCTTCTCTACAAAGTGAATTCAAGGATAGCTTGGACTGTTACCCATTTTTGTTTGCACATGAGTGTCAAGCTAAAAATCAAATGTTTTAAGTTAACTCATAATAAGAGTTCCTTGAGTTAATTGCATAGCAATTTTGTGCACATTCCTTGTGGCTGGGAATAAACAATACTGATCATACTCAAACGTACTACATTTTCTTCAACAGAAATAATTTACATTATCCTTAAATTGGGTGTGTTGGTAATGTTTTAATGTAACAGAGTCAGATTCTCCAATCATCTTTATTGCATGTACCACTTCTGCACTAGGAGACAAAACAATATCTAAAATTGAACCAGAAAAAATAGAGGTCAATCAAACAACCAGATGTAATACACCCTCATAGCTTCCAAACTAGTAATTGGTTTTAATTTTATTTTTAAAAGCATGGGCTACAAAATATAGTTTATAAAATGATCCAGGATACATTGTATTTCTTATATAATTAGTTTAAATTCAGATTCATATGCTGTTAGGTCATTTGTTTGCTTATTTTCATTTTACTGACAGAAAAAAAAAAACTTTGATGAATCTTGAAACTTTTCAATTTCCAGTGTCAATTTTGTTGTATCTTGAAAAATCAAATGGCATCAACGCAGTTATGAAGGAGCCAGTCACAGGGGCTACAATGATTTTTTTTTATTTTCATTTTTGTTGTGGATTTGTATCTGAGACCATCCAAATTTTAGTTCCTAATGAAGTATTTCTTAGGTCTACTTCAGAGAACATGTCACTTTATATTTTAAAGCTGCTTCTAACTTCTCTCAAAATATGAGCTATGTCTGTCACAAAGTTAACATTCATCCTATTTTTTAAATACCAGCAATGGCAGCTCATTGCTGTGGTGATAATTACACGCATTTTCACATTTGGAAACATCAATATTAACACTGAGAAATGGCAGTGTTGAAAAATTCTGAGTAAGAAGTATTTTAAACACTATCACAACAATGTCTCTTCCAAGAGAAGACTCTGGCACTGGACCAAGAAAAAATTTACTCGAGTTCTTTATATGTGATGTATTTGAATTCCATTTTAGCACACACAGTCAATTGTTTCTGTTATTTTTCTTGCCATTTTACTGGCATATGCACACACTGTATTATCAAAAGTGCTTTGATTTAGATTTTAAATTCTTTCATGAATGCCTGTCCTCTAGTATTTATAAGCAATGCCTGCTTCTTTCAACTCTTACCTTTATCTTGGTTACATTTCTGTATCTCACTTGAAGGACACACTTAAATTAACTGTGTCCTTATCAAAACTCTCCTAGAAAGTGACAATGTAATAAGAATAAAGTAGGTCATCTGGTAGTATAGAATTTCCTCCAAAGGGACACTTGGGCCTGTTTTAGAGAATCAAACATTGGAAAATTTTCAGGATAGTTTCCTGAGAAAGACATACAGTAAACAAGATCACAATGACCTCCCCTGGAATTCTATCAGGGCAAAAGTTTGTAGTCATTCCTCAAGGAGAGATTTTGAAAGAAAATTGCAGAAATGATTAAAAAAAAACAGAATAGTGAGATTTTCTAGAAATTCTCTAGAATCTAGTAACACTGCCTGTCTAAAATAGTTCTTCACCTATCCTGAAAGATGTTGACAGTAATTAGGGTCTGTTTGTATTGGTATTTCTTAACATGTTCTAAGGTACAGTATCATAGTAGTTCAGAGTGAGAAGTCAGTGACCATAAGAAACCCAGAATCAGTCCTTGTGGGCTTAATGATTTTACTAACTGCATTGAAGTCTAAAAAGCCCTGCTTCTTTGTTACCTTAAATTTATTTCTTTAAAATACATCTGTTTCATGATTCACAATTTGTTTTAAACAGTGGGATTTTTTTAAAGTAGAAAAATAACAACTTATTTGGTTTGTATTATATCAGTCCTCCTTTCAAGCTTAGTAATTACTCATCTTTTTAAACATCATTGTGTGGATTTCTTTTTAATAAGGTCACATTGTATACTTGAGTGTGTGAGTGTGCAAGCATACATATATTATATAATATATATGTATAAATATACATGAATTATATGATATATATAAATACAGCAGAATTTTAGGCAAATACAAAATATATAATAAGTATATAATTCATTCAGATGTTATAAATAACCTTAGTATTTGGCCCTCATTTTTTCATTTCCCTCTGTATTAACCTCATTACCCACTGCCTAGTTCTAAACCCCTTCCTTTTCCTTTTCCTTTCAATATCACATCTACACCAATACTTTCCTCTCAAGTCACCAAATAGGTGTCCCTTCATACTCACCTAGTTTCTGTGGTCATTCCATGTTTTACACTTACATCTGAAAATTTGGAACTAGGGACTGCAAAGGAGAAAGAACATGAGGCAATTGCGTACTGGGTCTAGGTTACTTTACTCAATATAATCTTTTCCAAGTCTACACAATTACCTGAAAATTTCATTTTCTTTAAATCTGAAGAGTGATCTATAGTTTATATGTATCTTATTTTTATTATCTGTTCATCTATTGAAAGAAATTGAGGATTTTTTTTCCTAGCTCTTTTGGATAGGGGCCTTCTGCTCTAACATGGAGACTCAACAACTATTTGAAAAGATTTTGAGTAGACTCTAATTTATTCTAATAGATCAGCTCTCCTTGATGCTGATAATATGGTAATTCTGAATTGCCAGCTCTTTGTTACATGGAGCTATCACATGAAATTTAGCATATTTAGTCATAATGTAACATACTTAGTTATATATATATGATCTCCACTTAATAAATGATTTATGAACCCATCAGTTGTGACAAGCAAATATATCTGAAAATATTGACAAATATCCTTGGGAAGAAGAAAATTGCTTCTTGTTGAAAAATACTGTTATAGTCTGTGAAGATGGATAAAGAGAGCCCTGATTAATGATTATGGCTATAATCTGTTTTCGCCTAAACATGAGAGCTCAAGAAACTTTAGCTATATGAACAAATGAAGATACACATAGCCTTTTTCAAATGTGTTAAATTTGCTCATGTGTATTATACAGAGATTTCCAGAGAAGCAGAAGCAGAAGAGATTTATTTTAAGACACTGGCAAATGTGCTGTGGGAGCTAGCAAGTGTGAAATCTGTAGGGCAGCCTGGCAGGGAGGGAACTCTAAAGAAAGAGTTATTACCATTTTGAAACAATTTTTTTTCTATGAAGAAATTTCAATTTTCTTCCTAAGGCTTTTAATCTGGTTGAATGAGACACAACAATAGAATCAAAGTAATCCTCAAATTGAATTTTATTGATTTTAAGATTAGCCATATCTACAAACTGAGTCCAAAATAATACAGGCTTTCATGTTAGATTAACTAGATACTGTAGTCTATTCAAATGGCATTTAAACTACCATACTATATGCAATTTTTAATTACCCAAATAATTATCTATGAACATATATGCTGTCATATTGGTTGTATAGTGTAGTAATTGCTGAGAGTCAAAAAATTATAGCTATTGCTGCTTAAAATTATAAGAACCTATGTAGTTTACCTTTAGAACCACCACATATGAGCTCAAGGAACAAGTGATCACAGCAGCAGAAATAAGCAGCCTGGAATGAGGCAAGCCTGAGTCTGATTCCAAAACAGTCCCTACCACTTCCTGTGTTATATATATGGTTACTTGAAATTTAAAATTTATCTTATTTCCTACCATTTTCTCAAGAAGAAGTTACACTCATTTATTAATATATTTTCTATATCTGTTTTATGTAAATTAGCTGAATGGAAACTCTACTACAGAAAGAGTATAGTTGCTAAAAACACAAATACTGGCTATATAGTTTTTACAGAAAATATTTATTGTCCTGATCTTTTCACTGCTATAAACTTGGCCTACATTTCCTCTCTCTCTCTCTCTCTCTCTCTCTCTCTCTCTCTCTCTCTCTCTCTCTCTCTCTCCTGTGTGTGTGTGTGTGTGTGTATTTTCTGTTTGTCTTTCTTAAGATTGAAGGATTGTGAGGCTAGAAAGATATAAATATGTGAAGCAGTGAGGTGCATATGGAGAAGCTGCCACCTAGTTGAATGCTGATAGCAGTATTCATAGGATGATGAAAATGAAGAGAAAAATGATTATATATCACCATCTACTGAGAAAATCTGAGATTACAGAAGATGTGACAGAAATCAGTTTCATTTAGTTCCAACTTTATACTGAGTGTATCTATCATTATTGCCTGGCTTCTTAGTATGAAATACTTTTTTTTTTTCTGGACCACATTCTTATGGATTTTAATAAAGCATTTGAGGGAAACAAAATCCACACGTTTACCTTTCCAATTATTTTGTGCAATTAGAGAACATAGGAACATGTCACTTTCTTGAGAAAGGCATGGCCTCAGGATCCAGAGAAGCCAGAAAAGAACCAAGGCACAGTCCTAGGCATATTGAATTGCAGTTAAAAAATTATTCTGAGGCAGATGTCTGCAAGAAATCAGGGAATCTTAGCTCTGCTAAGCTAGGAGCTCTAGGACTCAGCAAGTTACTCTGCATGAGAAATGTAGGTTTGTTTTGGTGCGACAGAGGAAGAAGTCTGGTTAATTTCTCTAACAGGTAGTCTCCGGCTAATTTTGTCAGATATTATTGCATCAAGAGAACAGGACTGTGCTATGACGGCATGAAAAAGATATAAAATTTGTGATAGCAATCATCAGGCATAGCATTTTCATCTTGAGCTTCTAGTACATGCTATAAAGTTTCATTGAAGTGTGTATGTATCTAAATTCTTCCACCATAACTCTGAGGCAAATTATAAAACATTATCTTTTCTTGTCTAGACTCATTTATTTCCTTCAGAGTCACACCAGGAACTACAACTATGTATTAGTCAGAGTTTCTAAATAAACAAAACTGAGAGAATGCATTATATATATATATATATACATACATACATACATACACACATACATATATATTATATGGTGGAGAGCATATTTATAGTGAAGTACAAGTTATGTTCATATGATTAAAGCAGTGACTGTTTCTGTGGGTGTGTCCCTGTAGGCCCTACAGCTGAAATAAACAATAAAAGGTGAGGTAAAAATGAAACTCGCATCAGCCTGATTTCCTTAAGTGGTACTGATCCAGAACTTTCAGAGTCTGACCCAGATCATTTTACTTTATCCATATTAAGCACAGCACAATTTGGGGGGAAAAGTTTTCTGCTAACCATTAACTCAGTCCTGAGAGCACAACAATTTTAAGACATGTTTATATTGAGATTCTTTACAAAGTATGCTGTGCAAGCATATTCTGCTCCTTCAGCCAATAGCCTTTAAGTTACCAGCACACTTGGGCATTATCTGTTATACTATAAACACAGTGGTAAGCCTGTAGCTCCTCTTTTGCTTCTGGATCATGCTTCCAGCTGCTAGACTGTTCCTGTTTGTTCAGAGGACTGTTGTCTAGGAAAATGATCTGTAAGTTTTCCCCTTAAATAAATAAACCTTTTATTACTCATAATTATGAAATGATGTGGGATTGTTTTGTGATTTACATCATCACCTGGCACCCAAACATTTGGTTTTAGAACTCCTTGGCTCTGCTGCACACTGCCAACTCAGAGTGTGTCTGGCTTGGCACAAGCCCTCCCCTAGCTGGCTATGCCCTGTGCATGGAGCCAGCAGTTCATATAGAATTCTTGCACAGTGGCTTTTCTTGCTACATATCAGTCGTGGTTATTTATATTTTCTATTTACATGCCTCAGATTGGATTCAAGTCCCCGTGAACCCTATCGTTTGCCTCCTGCCCAGATGCACTGCAGACATTCAGGTGGGATGTGGGCTTCCCTAGTCTGAGCCAGCTGTTCCGCAACTTTCTAATGATTTGTTTTCATTTGCCTATTCTACTGCTCTAGAGACATCCACAGAGCATGCAATCTGTGATTTATCTTTGAGCATTTCACTCTAAAATCAGATTTCAGACCAGCCATGTAAATTCAAGTACACTGTTTACAACCCTCTGGGTTTATTTTTGTAGGTGGCCCATGACACCTACTGGCAGGTAACAGTTATAACACCTGATCCAGCCAATTAAACCACAGGTAAGATTTAATATTCAAAATATATCATAAATTGATAATTTAAAAAGGCAGTATGTCAGACAACCTAACTAATGGTCCAAGGTTTCAGTAGCCTCTTTACTTACACCACGTGTGTGGTTTTACAAGACTTATATGATGTCCCTTCTACTTCACTGGTTTTGATTCTAAGGATTAGTCTTGTCCTCAATACTTTTTTCTTAAAAATATGGTTTGACAATAGGGCTAAAAATGAGGTGTTATTAGAAATGGTACAGTCTTTACAGACTGATACAATATTTCTGAAGAAAGAGATTGGAAATCTGAAGAAGGATACAACCACATTAAATAACAAAACTCAGTCAACTGAGGTACTTTTGGAAATGGTAACAACTAATAGTAATTTATTTAAAGGAAGATTCAGCACTCTGGAGAAGGAAACAAACAATTTGGCACATAAAACCAAATCAATGACAATGGGTGTTGAAATATTTTTTGAGAGAATTCATACGGTTGAATGTATTAATTGGACTCTGTCAAAGGGGTGTGACAGATTGACTGATAGAATGTCTCTCCAGGGAGGTAATATGCATGCTATAAAGATTATGTCCAAGGATGAGACATTATCTCCACTGGACAAACTTAATGCCTTGGAATCCACAATGAGGACATTAGAACAGGACACTGGACAGGTGATCCAAACATTACAAATGGAAGGGGTAAACAGATTTGAAAAGATTGAGGAAATGATCAAATTTGATGACCAGGAACAAAAGGCACAAAGGCAAATTTTAACCTCATTGGTATGTAAAAATCTCCAGGATAGTTTCCCCAGAGTTCTGCCTGCCTTTCCAGTAATAACATCAGAAAAAGTATTTGGCCCCAAGTACCCTGAGCTTGTCAAAGAACGTACATGGGAGCCCATACATATGACTGATCTGAGGGAAATTAAACAAGAAATTGTAGCTTATGAACTACATTTGTCCTTTGTTAGGGAAATGGTCAAAACATAGGCTTTCAGTAGCTAAGCAATGCTTCAAGATTGAACTCAGTTTATCTCAACAGTCCTAGAACATGGACAGCAATTACTTTGTAGATGCTTTTTTAAAGAGGAGACAAGAATTTTAGAACAATAAGAAAAAGCAAAAGGACTTGATATTTCCCTAGATCAAATTCTAGGTGAAGGACTTTACTCTGATCATCAGGATCAAGCTCTTGATGATGACCAATCTTGTCCCTATGTATCACAAAAGCTTTACAGGCTTGAGACAGGATTCAGCATCTAGAAAAGAGAGTTGAATCATGTCTTAGGGTTAAACAGGGTCAAGGAGAAACTTTTAATGACTTTTTGCATAGAATAACTAGGGCTATACAAATGGGGTAATTGAACTAGAAGCTAGATGTATAATAATTGAATCTATGGCTTATGAGAATGCAAACATAGAGTGTAAAAGGATCATTGGGCCTTTAAAGATCAGATCATCATCCAAAGAATGTCGAGACACTTGACTCTGGTACCAAAGCTTCGGTAGGAAAAGCAATTTCCAATGGTAAAAGAAGACATCAAAATGCTAAATGCTTTAATTGTTGTAGAATGGAACATCTGAGAAGAGATTGTAGACAACAGATTCCTAGCAATAATATCTCCTCTAGGAATGGCAGAAATAGGAGGACTCAACCTTCAGGTATATGTAGGAGGTTTGGCAAAGGTTGACATTGGACCAATTAATGTAGGTCAAAGATAGACAAGACAATCTGATACTATCAGGAAACACCACGGGGGGGCCTCTCACAAGCCCCCATGAAAAATGTGATCCAGTCATTCCCAGTTACTATGGAGAACGTATCTTGCCAGGAAAATGAAAAAATCCAATGCCTACTGTAAAAAGAAATACTAGTCTGAATGATGGGTTAAATGTGGAGAATGAGTCAAAAACTCCAGTAGGAAGGAGGAAATGTATATTCTGGTAGACTTCTATAAATGAACAAAGACCAAAGCTAACAGTGTGTATAAATGGCATTTTTATTGAAGGCTTACTAGACACAGGTGTGGATGTAAGTATCATTACTCCAGAATCTTGGCATCTGAATTGCCCTCTTCAAGAGGTACATTTTCAGTTCCTGGAAATTGGAACCACAAGATGGGTTGAATGCATAGGGCCAGAAGGGAAAATAGGAATACTAAGGCCATATATAGTCAATATTACAGTGAATTTGTGGGGTTGTGACATATTGCAACAATGGAAGACAAGATTAACATTCCTGCAGCCCCAAATCATATGTTTCTGAATAAAATATTAGAAGATATTATAGATGATGGACACCAGCAATTCAGACTGTACAAGAACACAAAGACATTGATAAACCTTCAGAAATACCAATAGCCCTACCTTTAAAATGGTTAACCTCTATGGATTAAGCAGTGGCCTCTAGCTTAGGAAAAGTTGCAGGCTTTAAAACAGCTGGTACAAGAGGAACTATATGCTCAACATATAGAAGAATCTACCTGCACTTGGAATTACCCAGTATTTGTTGTTAAAAAGAAATCTGGAAAATGTAGAATAGTTACAGATCTTAGAGCTATCAATGAGCTTATTCAAACTATGGGCCCTCTACAATCTGGAATTCCTCTGCTGTCTTTGTTACCAAAGGGAGGGCCTCTCATAGTTATTGATTTAAAGGATTATTTCTTCACTATACCTTTACAAGAAAAGGAAAGAGAAAAGTTTGCCTTCACAGTACCTACTTATAATAATTATCAGTCAACTAGGAGATATCAATGGACAATCCTCCCACAGAAAATGCTCAATTAGCTGTGCCCTGTGCCAATACTTTGTCAGCCAGCTATTGGAAATAATATGTAAACAATCTCCTAAGTCTATAATCTACCATTACATGGATGACATTTTGTTATCTGATTCAAATACAGATACTTTAGAAAGGATGCTTGAAGAAGTAAAGAAAGTCTTGCCTAAATGGGGATTATAAATTGCTCCTGAAAAGATTCAAAGAAAAGATTCTGTTAATTACCTAGGTTACATAATAGGTTTATAGAAAATGAAGACACAAAAGGCACAAATTAGGAGAGACCGGTTAGAGACTCTTAGTGACATTCAAAGATTATTAGGAGACATTTCCTATCTATGACTGGCAGTTAGGATAATACCTGATCTAATAATTCATTTAAACAGAACCTTAGATGGTGATAAAGACTTGAATAGTCCCAGAGAATTAACATCAGACTCAGAGAAGAATTTGATGATTGTTAAGGAGAAAATAATAGGAAGCACATGTGGATAGTGTGTGAAGAATCCAACTCTTAGCTGCATACTAGTCATATTGCCTTCCAAAATTTCTCCTACAGGTATTTTAATGCATATGGACAATATTATTTTAGAATGGAACTTTTTTACCATATAAACCAAGTAAAAAATTAAAAACTTATGTGGAAAAGGTCTCTGAATTAATTATAAATGTAAATTGAGACTTCATCAGTTAGCAGGTATAGCCCAGCAGAGATTATAGTGCTTTTTACTGCTGAAGAGATAAAAAAGTTATGGGGAGACAATGAACCCTGTCAAAGGGCTTGTGCTAAGTTTTTGGGAGAAATTAATGGCAATTATCCCAAAAGCAAGAGACTTAACCTTATAAAGAAAACTACTTGGATTCTTCCCAAAATTGTATGTGATACACCAATAACTGGAGCCTGTACATTTTATATGGATGCAAATAAATTAGGGAAGACAGGTTACAAATAAGAAGAATTAAGTAAGGTGCAACAAAGTCCTTAAAATTCTGTCCAGAAGGAAGAATTATATGCTATTCTTAAGACGCTATAGGATTTTAAAGAACCTCTCAATATAGTTACTGATTCACAATACGCAGAAAGAGTTATTTTACATATTGAAACTGCTGAATTTATACCAAATGATATGGAATTAACTTCATTATTTATGCATTTGCAAGACATAATCGGGAATAGGCTTTGTCCTATATACATAACACACATCTGATCCCATATGGGTCTGCCAGGTCCTTTAGCACAATGGAAAGCAGAAATTGATCAATTATTGATTGAAAGTGTTTTGAATCCCTCTGAATTTCATAAAAAATCATGTCAATAGCAAAGGTTTAAAGAAAGAGTTTTCTATTACATGTCAAAAAGCTAAGGAGATTTCAAGGAGGTGTCCTACTTCTTCTTTCTATAATTAAACGCTGTTGCCTGCAGGGAGTAACCCTAAGGGTACTCAAAGGAATGAAATCTGACAGATGGATGTGTTGCACTTTATGGAATTTGGTAAATTAAAATATGTACTCCACACCATAGACATGCATTCAGGTTTTCAATGAGCAACTGCCTTGAGCTCAGAAAAGGATGATTCAGTAATCACACATTTATTGGAAGTTATGGCCATCATGGGTATACCTGCACAAATAAAGACAGACAATGGTAAAGCATATGTATCTAAGAAAATGAAGCAGTTTTTTTTTTTGCTTATTATAATATAAAGCACATTACAGGTATACCAAATAATCCTACAGTTCAGGCAGTTATGGAAACGTCAAATCTTACTATAAAGAATATGCTGAACAAACTGAAATGGAGGGAAAATACCTCCGGAAATAGATTGCATAATGATTTTTTATCCTGGAGCTTTCATAATGCTAATGACAAAGGAACAACAGCAGCAGAGAGGCATTGGATAATGGAAAAAACTTCTGAACTGAATCAACCAGTATATTTCAAGGATGTGTTGGCTTCACAATGGAAATCAGAATATGTGCTACATTGGGGAAGGGGTTTTGCTCCTGTTTTAACAGGAGAAAAAAATTATGAATACCATCAAATTAATTAAGATTCATTTTGAAAAGGAGAAACCTCTTGAAAAAGAGATATGACAGCTCATCCCACAATGGTAACAATCATACAGGTGGTAAGAAAAGCTCATAATGGTTAGTTTAGGGCAGTGTTATGCTCTTATATTTGCAGGAAAATACACATCATCAAAAATTTAAGAGACCCTGGATGATTTAATGCTGACAGAAAGAAAAGTAACTATCCACTAAGGATCACCTAGAAAACAGAATATGGTTTATGAATCTAGATCCTTTTCCTGAAGTAATCTTTGAAGTTTCCAGGAAGAAGATGAGGCCCCACAGCAACAACTCCACCTAGTTGAGATGACATCAGGATGCTGACAACACTACTATAAGACTGCAATTTTGTGTGCCAGCTGCTGAAATGGTGTGCTTTCTTTCTTTTTTTTTTTTTTTTTTTTTGGTTTTTCGAGACAGGGTTTCTATATGGTTTTGGAGCCTGTCCTGAAACTCACAGAGATCCGCCTGCCTCTGCCTCCTGAGTGCTGGGATTAAAGGCGTGCACCACCACTGCCCAGCTGATGGTGCACTTTCTTATGACATTCTGGCCAGAACTTCAAATAAGAACTTAAAAAAAAAAAAAAAGAAAACCCTATTGACTGCTCAGAAATTGTTTACAACTATACTAGACAGTAACTTTGAAACTTAACCATCACTTTACTTTTACAGGATCCCATTAATAAACATTGTTCCTATGACAGTGAGAACCAATTCAAGAAGATGATGCCCCCATTCCAAAAAAGTTAGTCCATAGGGTTGGGAACACTGTTTAGGGGTTGTTGATTATTACTTGTACTAGACAGAGGGTTGGGTACCATCCAAACTATGTTTGTTAAAAAAAATGAAAAATAAAAAAGAGGGATAGTAATAGTGAGTAATAGAGTGAATACTTATGAGCTGTTATTTATGGATAATTTACATTGGCATAGTTTTTGTATATTGATACAAGTTTAAATTAAATTTGTTAATTTTGTTTACATCATTTGTACACCTATACAAAGTTATTTTGTCAGATTGTATATATGCATGTTTATATCTTGGTTTAGAATATTTTGTATATTGATACAACTTTTAGGATACATTTTCATATTGTGTTATATATTACTCCTACCTCTGATGAAGATACTTATAGATCGTTTACATTTTGAGGTCATTGTCCTCATTTGTTGCACATTTGTTTAGAGATTATTTAATATTCTGTCATTAAGTTATACAGGTATTTATTATAGGTCAATAGTTGTTTATGTTTGTTGTACATACAGTCAGATCAATTAGGTTCTTTAGATACATAGAAATTGTATTCTGTCTAAGATAGGTAATCTTCAACCACTTCAAGCATTTGTGGAACATGGCATTTAAATAACTTAGGTTTCTGTTGACAGGAGACATGATTGCTTCTGACAGCACCAATCTATTCCCTAGAGAATGTTGAGCACTGAAGACACTTCACTTGGAGTTTGTTTTCTTGTTGACAAAACTGGCCTTTGGACAATTAACTGACAATGCCTCAACCACTGACAAGTTACATGATATCCAAATCATGCCACAACAAGGTAAGATGGATTTGAAAATTTTCCTGCCTCTGAAAATGGTTTGTCAGTTATGCTAGGCCTTAGCCAAAGTTTGTTGCTTCAACGTTGCAAAATGAGGCTTTAGGTGACTGCTTAGGTAGCTAATTGTCATATATTGCTCATTTTGGAAGCTACTTAATTGTACTTCCTACCTGCTCAAGTAATATTATCTCCCTCCTCAGGCCTTCAATGGGGTTGAAGATTAGCTAGTCATAGTTACTGTACTCTTATGATCTAGCAAAGCCCTTTCCTATGCAAGACTTAGATTCCATAGAATATAATGTTTATTAAAACATTTAGCATATGATTTTTGCTTAATATTGTTTATGCTGGTTGTAATTCTAATTATACTTGATATCTGTTTCTAGTATATATAGTTTTGTATTGGGTGTAAAACTCTCTTATTTAAACAAAAATGGGAGATGCTGTGGAATTACATTGTGCTCCTTTAGCCGATAGCCTTTAACATACCAGCCCACTTGGGCATGGTCTCTTATACTGTAAAAGCACTGGCAAACATGTACCTGCTCTCTTGCTTCCAGCTGCTAGACTCTGTTCCTGTTTGCACAGAGGACTGTTGTCTAGGACAGTGATCTGTAAGTTTTCCCCTTAAATAAATAATCATTTTATTATTCATAATTCTGAACTGGTGTGGGATTGTTTTGTAACTTAACTCATCAAAAGTACATCTGACTTGTTTCAAAAAATGGGTACAATTAACTCGGAAATAATTGAGGTAAACATAACGCCTGTGGGTGTTAAGATTGGCCTGACCCTATGATAATATAGATGCCACTTAGCATATTATAAAGTGCAAGTGACAGCAGTCATACAGATGTGTTTTATGGCCTAAAAGCAATGCTCAAAAATTAGGAGAGAAGGGTCTGGAATAAGTAAATCATAAATTCTGAAAGATATGGGTGGGTGCTGTGTCAATATGTACCAAAAAATTTCCCAGTTGCAAACTATAGCTAAGCACCTCATACCACTGAAGTGATAAGCTGTGCATTTAACTTTCCCAAATTCTTCAGTGATTAAGTATGTTCACAAGGACTCTCTTACCCTCTATATGTTTCCCAATGAAAAATCCAAGAATATAACAGTTGTTGAGTCTCACAAGACTGAATGTCTCTGATGGTTTTCATTATATGCTAGAATCCAAAAAGTTCTGGTGTCAGTAAAGGAATAAACTAGCAAGCAAACACAAAGGCAATAAGGCAAACAAAAATAAATATTTTTTCTTCTTTGTGCTTTACACAGACTGTCACCAGAAAATCCAGATTTAAGGTGGGTCTTCCAACTTCAAATGTTCCAGTTAGTTAAAAATCTGTCAATGGTGCTTTCAAAGGCTTGGATTTCAATTAATTCCACATGTAACCAAATTGATAATCTAGAATAGTCATTACAAGTCCATCCCTTATCAAATTAATATAAAATCATATTTTCTTAAATCATGCTTAACTTTTAAGTACAAACAATAATCAGAGCATAACTAAATCTAGCATGATAGAACTATCCCACATACAATTGTAACACATTATATATTTTAGAAAAGGGGTCAGTATCCTTGAAGTACAATTTTTAGTATCTCAAAATTTAAATGTGATAATAACTGAAATTATATCAATTGGTCTTATTTTACATTTCATTGAGGAATGAAAACAAAAATATTGGCATAATCACAATATTAACAAAATATGATAGAAACAACAATAATGAATTATGATTCTCATTTCTGTAACTTTCTGTAAGTTTTCAATGCATTCATTTGTATTCCATATTTTAGCCAGCTTTTACCTCCAGTGAAATTCCTCAGTGATTTTTCAGTTGTAAACACATAAATGAAATTATATGACTTTGGTCCTTGTCAGAAAATCTTTGAAGACAAGACTACTGGTTTCAGAACGTGAGATCTCTAATTCAGTGTGGCTGAATGATGTGGGTGCTGCTCTAAATAGCTATGGAAGATTATATATCTGTTCCAGTCTTTGTCTTTTGTATAACCACTAATTTGGTAGGCATAGAGGGCAAAGCATGTCAACAAAGATGTTTGTAGATGACACAAGAGTTATAATGGTTTTATTGAGAGTTGTTTTTTTAATTACTGGTGAAGTAAACATCGTATGCACAAAGAGCAATCCATACTGTAAGTTTTAGGTTATTGTCTGTTACCAGCCTATATACATATTAGAAATATAGATTTCTAATATTCTGAAAGGCAGAAAATATAAATATAAATGTGTAATATAAATATGTATTTGAAAATGAATAAATAATATTTTTTTTCATACAATATTCTCAGAAACCATTTACCCTTCCCCGGGTATCCCCAGATTTACAACCACCACCATCCATCTCCAGGCCTTTTTTATATCTATATTTAGAAAATAAACAGGCAGACAAAGCCAAAATAAAAATAGTAAAAAAAAAAAAAAAAACAGGAAAGTTCACAGACACACACATGCACATGCACCCACACATGCACATGCACGATTCATTAAAAACACAAATTAGAAATCATAATATATAAGCAAAAGTCCAGTAAGACACAAATATTCCCCAGCAAAGCCTTCCAAGAAAAAAAAAAAGTCTACAAAAAATGCCATTGCATTCTGTAAATATCTGTCCATTTGAATTATGATGTTACTTAACTCCACCATTTCTCTGTTTAGTTTTTATCTGAATTTCCTCTTTATTGTTATGAGTGGGAACTCTCCCCAAATCACTGTGTGAGGATCAACATGTAATTTAACCTGTAGTAGGGTATCTTTTATGAATTTGTATGTCATTGCCTTTGGCACATAAATGTTTAAAATTGGTCCTCTTGGTGAATTTTTTCTTTGGTGACTATATAATGTCATTTCCTATCTCTTTTGATCTAGTTTATCTGTTATTAAAATGGTTTTGCTGGCTTGTTTATTTTGTCAGTTTGCTTGATATATATTTTGCTAACATTTTACCCAGAGGTAATGTCTATTCTTTATGTTAAGGTTTGTTTCTTGGAAGCAGCATAAGGATGGATTCTGTTTTCTAATCCATTCTGTTCTGTTTCTTTTTATTGGGAAATTGATATTATTAATATTAAAGTTATCAATATGCACTATTAATTGATTTCTCTTATCATGTTTTTATGGTATAAGCCCCCTTCTGATTAAATGGTTCAGAATTATATATTTCTCATGATTTTATGGGTATGGTTAACCTCTTTGCACTGAAGGTTTCCTTCTAGAACTTTCTGTAAAGTTCAAATGGCAGATAGATACTATTGAAATTTTGTTTTTGTAGACAGATGTTTCTATCATACCAGGTCCTGCAGTCATTAAGTCCCAAAGAAACACACAGAGGGTTATATGAGTTGAAAACCCTGTGACCTATTAGCTCAGGTTTATTACTAACTAGCTCTTACAATTGAAATAACCTATAATTCTTACCTATGTTTAGTCATGTGGTTTGTTTCGCTTACATCTGTCTGGTAACTGCATGTGTGTCTTTCCTCTTCCCAAAATTCTCTTTGTCTACTTATGCCACCTATACTTCTTCCCAGCTCCTGGCCAATCAGTATGTTACTAAACCAATATGAGTGACAAATCTTTAAAATGAACAAAAGCACTATCCCACAGCAGATTTTTATTGTGGGATGATTTTCTTTCTTCTTCTTTTGTAATTTTGAGTTTTGCTGGGTATAGTACTCTGGGCTGGTCCCTGTAGTTTCTCAATGTTTATAGAACATCTGTTCAGGCCCGTATGACTTTTAGAGTCTTAAATGAGGTCAGACATCATTCTTATCTGTCTGCCTTTAGATGTTACTTGAACTTTCTCCTTTTCAACTTCTAATATTTTTTTTTTCTTTTTTGTATGATTAGTGATTTGCTGTTTGATAGATTGATTGATTTTACATCCCAGGCACAGTTTCTTCTCCATCCTCTCCTCCAAGTTCTTACCCCCATCTGTCCTCTATTCCATCTCCCAATCCACTCCTCCTCTGTTTCTGTTCAGGAAACTGCAGGTCATGCAAGTACATAAACCAAACATGGAGTATAAAGTAGCAGCAAAACTTGGTACCTCCCTTTTATTAAGGCTTGGTGAGGCAAACCAGTATGATAAATAAGGTCCCAAAGACTAGTAAAAGAGTCAGAGGCCCTGCTCACACTGTTCGTAGTTGTACAAGAGAACCAAGTCACACAATTCTGATGTATAAGCAAAGGGCCTAGGTCACTCCCAGGTAGTCCACAGGGTTATCAGTTCAGTCTCTGTGAGCCTTTATGAGCCCTGGTTAATTGATACTGTGGGACATATTCTTGCAGCGTCCTTGACCCTTCTGTTTTCTACAATGCTTTCTCCCACTCTTCTGCATGATTCCCTGAGCTCCACCTAATTGTTTTGCTGTTTGTATTTGGAGTTTTTGTTGTGATAACTGGCTCCCCAAATAACCACACAGAGGCTTACTATTAATGATAAACGCTTAGGCTTGTTACTATCTATTTCAACTTAAATTAACCCATATTTCTTATCTACATTTTAACACATGGTGGCCCTTTTTCATACAGTAACTAAGTCTTCTCTCAGTCTTGCTCTCCCCCAATTTCTATCTGTCTAAATAATGACTAATTGCTTCTTAATTAAAAAAAATGGGAGCAAAACATCTTCACAGTGTACAAAAAGATTATACCACAGAATTTATGGATTGGAAACTCTTTCCATTAATTACTGGATGAAGTCTCTCTGATAACAATTAAGGTTACATGCCTATCTATGAGTATAACAGAATATCATTAGGCATTATTATATTGATATTAATTTTTTTCATCATGTCTGGTTTTATTCTAGGTCTCTGGGTCATTATTATTATGTGCCATGGGGAATTTCTTTTTTGGTTCAATCTATTTGAAGTTTTCTATTCTCCTCTACCTTGATTATCACAACCTTTCCTAGGTGGGGAAACTTTTCTTAATTAATTTTGCTGATTTTGTGTGTGTGTGTGTGTGAGTGTGTGTGTGTGAGTGTGTGTCATTGGCCTGGGTCTCTTCACTGATTTGGGTTTCTTCTTTCTAAATACCTATTATTTGGAGATTTGATCTTTTTACTGAGTCCCAGATGTCCTTGAATATCTGTGCCTATTTTTTTTTTTTTTTTTTTTTTAAGATTTAACTGTCGCGTCCACCCTTGACCAGCAAGGAAAAACGCAACACCCGGAGCTCTTCTTGCTGCAGTTTTCAGGACTTTATTAACAGCAATCTATCTCCTTCTCCTTCTCTTTCTCTCTCTCTCTATCTGGGAAAGCCCTCTCCCAGCCCTTAAGTAGGCATGGACTGCCAACCCGAACTGCCAGGTGGGCACTGCCCATAGGTTCATGCATATGCAGGCAGCTGATAATCATTGCGTGATCATAGCATAGGTCAGGCCTTAGCCATCTCAGGAGTTGATTATACATCTCCATCAGGTGTGACACCACGCAGCTTGCTACAGTTCCCCCTTTTGTTTTGTAAAGCCACAGGTAATAGTAGAGGTCTGATCTCTGTTAAAAATGGAACATGTACTAGTGTTTGTCCAGGTGTCATTCACTCAGAGAACACTAGACCTGTCCGGTGCCTATTTACAGAGGTGGGAGTTAGACACCAACCCACATGCAATCAGACTTGCTCTGCTTGAGACTGATGTATGCTTACCTCAAGTGCAGTGCACAAGCCTCACATCCTGTGATCAAATATAGATAACCAAGCTTGAGGGGACTGTCCTGCTTCAATAGCCGTGTAGGCCTGAATGATCATAACTGCATTGCGATGCTGTGAAACCCTTATGTGACAAATGCACCACAGGCATACCAGGGAGGCAAGCACCATTAAGCCTGTTAGGGCTTTTATCCCGCCCACTCCTTCAGATGATCCATGGAGTGATCCAGGAAGATAGTTCTTCTGCCAGGCTGGTATCCATGTGTGTGAAATTTGCAGTCACAATCGTCACTCACAACTTTTCCAGTTATTGTTCGAATTCACCAGACCAATTACCTAAAAGATATCTAGACAATTCTTTAAATTTTTCATATCACACACAGCCCCAGATACTTCCATTCACAGCCAAGCTGAGCCAATTGCCACAGCTGCGGCTGTGCTTGCGGCAGCAGCAAGGACAGCCAGAACTAGTAGCTGAGGGGCCAGCACAGAGGAGAGGAAGGGAAGGCAATCTTGCTTTCCGCTCCCTGGCTTTCCTCTGCCTGCTCCTGTCATTAGGAATGGCTTTGCCATGACCCCAGGTGCAGTCAGAAACCACTGTTCCTTCAGCAGTCCCCTAAATAACATACCCCAGCTGCCATACCCCCGTGGCACATTCATTCTTGTCAGCTGAGTGCATGGAAGACACCTTCTCCCTCATGCACCTCTTTGGCTTCCCTAGCAGCCCAGCTGATCCTGCTTCTGCTAAGTAACCATATACTGCATTCTCATGGGTTGTCTGATCTTACACAGGATTTAACGATGAATGCCCATGACAACAGGTGTTAAGATTGCTAGCAATAGGGTTCCCAATCACCACTGTACCCAACCTCCCATTTGGGCTATGGTATTCTACCAACCCTTTGACTAAAACAGAGCACACAGATACCTGCTCCTACAATAGGGCAGTCTCTTGATTTAAATTCGCTCTGCTGCAGCCTCTTCAGAGACTGCCACTGTCTTTTCCTCTCCCCGCGGCTGTGCTGCATTCTCCGGCAGCCCTGTGAGGTCCGTGCTCCAGCTTGTCTCAGCTCCAGCCCTTGTTGTTGCTTTTGCTGATACTTCTGGCACTGCTGTGGCATCCGCCAGGCTAGGTACCAACTGCTGAGGCAATGTGCCTTCTACCACAGCCACCTAGCAAAGCTCTGCTCCAGCTGCCTTCTCCAAACTGGTACATGGAGTGGCGCGGAACTCAGGAAAGCAGGCTGCTCTGAAGGGACCCCTCTTGAATTATAGGGAACTTGGACATTGTCAATCTCTCTGGCTACTTCCAGCTGAGCGGGGACGTTGCATTCTTAGAGGTATTTCCTGCAATTTACTGTCATTTTCCAGCGCGCTCGGACTCAGGTCGCAGGGATTTGTTGGCCTGAACCTCTGTTCCAGCCCGGGTCAACCGGCCTGGACCTGGGTCAGGGCCGGCTGCTCCGCCGCCACGCCTCCGCCTCACAGCTAGGTGGGGAAGTGAAGTCTCCGCCTCTCCTCTGCTGTCGCTGTGACCTGGATATAAGAAAATAGGGTTTCTGTGGTTTCCTTGAAACAGATGGCTTCTAATGGTTGGTAGATGACAGAACAGAATGGAAATATAATAGGAGAGAAGACTAAGAGCAACTGCTGGAAAGAGCTAAGGGAATTCTGTTCAAATCAAGGGACAGAGTCTCCAAGTAGTTGAAGTTACAGAGTGAAGAGGGGCGTCAGACAGTTAGCTGAAATAAAACAAGGAAAATTATGGAGAAACAGGAATGAAAGAGGGACAGAGATGCTGTGTCTGTACAATGAATGGCGTTGAGGTGGGACAAGGGAAATCTGAAAGCTTGTTTTTACAGGCTGATGCTGGAGACAGAGATATTGCAAGAGAGGACAGGAAGCATAATATGAAGCACCTTCCTGCCATGGCCATTGAAAGTTCCAAGTAGAAAGTGGTTTGAGGAATATAGTGATGACACAAATGAATAGGAATAGACTAGAAAGAAGGGTTGTGGGAGTTGATCGGTAGGAGCAAAGCTGAGTTCTCACTAAGTTTTGGTTCAGGGGAATCAAAGTAGGTTGGGAAGAGTGGCACTTACTAGACAGGGGAGGCTTAATGGAGGAAAGGAAGAAGAGTAAATATTTCTTACTAAGTCCTCGGTAGGTGTGACTACTGGAGTCATTCTTAGGACAGGTTTCTAGGTATCTGGGGCTGAAACAAATGAATGGGAGTGGGCTGTAAGGAAGGACTGAAAAGGTCCACAGGTAAAAAAAAAATATATATTGGTTCAGCACCAAGGTTTGTCAGGTGCCCTCATGAATTGGAGGTAGAGTGGAAGGAGGGCCACCTGCTAGCAGGTGGCTGCAGGGCTGGGAATGAAACTCAGGAGACTGACAGTGTAAACCAGGAAGAAGCATAACAATCACCTACCTGAGTCCCAGCATGATGTGAACCCTGGGCATTAGCTAGAAATTATTTTTATGCATAAGCAGCTGAACTAAAGGAATCTTATTACAATTTCTATTTACATTAATGTGCTTGGCTTTGTAAGTTCATGAATGAAAAGGAATTTTGTCCTTAGAATAAAGCATATCTTGATTCTCACCCATATCTGATTTAAATGTTTAGATAAAATGTTAGACTTCAGAATTTTGAACTGAATCTACAAGGTATTAAGTGTCTGTGACAGTTCTAATGGAATAACAATTTTACATGTGAAGTTGACATTTATCTTAGAGAATTTATACCTCTTATCTAATTACACATTGACATCTCATTTCCTATTTGTAATGACATTAGAAACAGGAGGATCTTTAAAAAGGAATTGTGATCTCATGAGGACAGAGCTATATTTAATGGATTTAATGTCATTATAGGAACTCTGAGAACACATGTTTTTGTCTATTTTCTATTTTATTAGAGTTTGAGAAGAAATTGGCAATCTTAAAGTAGAAAATGAGCCATCATTAAAATCATGTCATGTGGGCACCCTAACCAAGGAGTTTTATTATCAATCTGTGTAACAAATAAATGTCTATTTTTATAAACCACTATGTCTATGGAATTCAAAGCTATAAAAATATCAATTGTCTGTCATTGTTGATTTTAAGGGGTATTTGTATATTTTGGATAACTGTCTTTTCCATGTGTTCCTTAAAAATATTTACTTCTACCCTGTAGCATTTGTTTTTATTCTCTTCATAACATATTCTATAGAGATTTATTTTTTAGTCCATGAAATACAACTTATGGATTTTTTAATGAGTTATATGTATGGTGATATACATAGTGAGACATTTGTTTGGGTCTTGTGCCAGCCTGAACCCTAAATTATTTTTCTGGACCAGACGAGAGGTGTGACATTAAAAATACAACACACATGGCTTTTTCGGGAGGGAGATTTTCAGTGATCCCTCATAAAATCCTGAATTTATATCCTGAAAATCTTTTGTGTTTATTCTTCAAACATTCTTATATAACAAAACATAAACTGAGGGGGGATTTCATTAGCATTCTGTTTCCTAGGTAATCAGGTGAATGGCTGTGGTCATGTCCATAACTACCTATGCCATCTCTGTTACATAGGCCTAATTAACATGTTTTCAGGCATCCTCCAAATTACAAAAAAGGGAGCAGAACAACATTAGCATATCATGACCCTTTGTTTTTCTGCCTCCTTCCTGCCTCCCATTTCCCTCCCCCTCCTCCCACTCCTCTCCCCTTCTCCTCACTCCTCTCTCCCTCCCCCCACTCCATTCCCCTTCCTTTTAAGACTGAAGAGCAGTCCAGATTCCCTGCCCTGTGGGAAGTCCAAGGTCCTGCCCCCTCCATAAAAGTCCAGGAAGGTGAGCATCCAAACAGGCTAGGCTTCCACAAAGCCAGTTCATGCAGTAGGATCGAAACCTAGTGCCATTGCCCTTGGCTTCTCATCAGACTTCATTGTCCGCCATGTTCAGAGAGTCACGTTTTATCCAATGCTTATTCAGTCCCAGTCCAGATGGCCTTTGTAAGCTCCCAATAGATCAGTTCCACTGTCACAGTGGGTGGGTGCACCCCACACAGTCCTGACTTCCTTGCTCATGTTCTCCCTCCTTCTGTTCCTCATTTGGACCTTGGGAGCTCAGTCCATGCTCCAATGTGTGTCTGTCTCTATCTCCATCCATTGCCAGATGAAGGTTCTAAGATGATATGCAAGATATTCATCAGTATGGCTATAGGATAGGGTCATTTCAGGTTCCCTCTCCTCAGTTGCCCAAGGTACTATCTGGGGACATCTCCATGGACACCTGTAAGAACCTCTAGAGTCAAGTCTTTTGCCAACCCCAAGAGAGCTCGCTTAATTAGGATACATAATTCCCTGCTCCCATACCACCCTTCTTCTGTTGAGAAATCTCTGTTCAGTTCAGTGCCCCATTTTTAAATGGGGTTAATTAGCATTTTAAAGTCTAGTTTCTTGAGTTCTTTATATATTTTGGAGATCAGACCATTGTCAGTTGTGGGGTTCATGAAGATCTTCTCCCACTCAGTGGGTTGCGTTTTTGTCTTAGTGACAGTGAGCTTTGCTTTACAGAAGCTTTTCAGTTTCAGGAGGTCCCATTTATTCAATGTTGCCCTTAATGTCTATGCTGATGGGGTTATACATAGGAAGTGTTCTCCTATGCCCATAAGTTGTAGAATACTTCCCACTTTCTATTCTATCAGGGTCAGTGTGTACAGATTGATATTGAGGTCTTTGATCCATTTGGACTTGAGTTTTGTGCATGGTGATAGATATGGGTCTATTTTCATTCTTCTACAGGTTGACATCCAGTTGTGCCAGCACCATTTGTTGAAGATGCTTTCTTTCTTCCATTGTAAACTTTTAGCTCCTTTATCGAAAATCAGGTGTTCATAGGATTGAGGGTTAAAATCCGGGTCTTCTATTCGATTCCATTGGTGAACTTCTCTGTTTTTATGCCAATACCAAGCTGTTTTCAATACTGTAGCTCTTGAACAGAGTTTGAAGTCAGGGATGGTAATGCCTCCAGAAGTTCCTTTACTGTATAAGATTGTTTTGACTACCCTGGTTTTTCCATATAAAGTTGATTTATGTCCTATCAAGATCTGTGAAGAATTTTGATGGGACCTTGATGGGGATTGCATTGAATCCATAAATTGCCCTTGGTAGAATTGCCATTTTTACTATGTTGATCCTCCCATTCCAAGAGCAAGGGAGATCCTTCCATTTTCTGGTATCCTCCTCAATTTCTTTCATCAAAGACTTCAAGTTCTTGTCAAATAGATCCTTTACTTCCTTGGTTAGAGTTACCCCAAGATATTCTATGCTATTTGTGGCTATCGCAAACGGTCTCTGCTTCCTTATCCTTTGTGTATAGGAGGGTAACTGGTTTTTTGGAGGTGATCTTAGATCCTGCCATGCTACTAAAGGTGTTTATCAGCTGTAGGAGTTCTTTGTTGGTGTTTTTGGGGTCGCTTATGTACACAATCATATCATCTGCAAATAATGAAAGTTTAACTTCTTCCTTTCTAATTCGAATCCCCTTGATCCCCTTATGTTGTCTTATTGCTATTGCTAGAACTTCAAGCACTATATTGAAGAGGTAGGGAGAGAGTGGACAGCCTTGTCATGTTCCTGATTTTAGTGGGATGGCTTTGAGTTTCTCTCCATTTAGTTTGATGTTAGCTGTCAGCTTGCTATGAATAGCTTTTACTATATTCAGGTATGACCCTTGTATCTCTAATCTCTCTAAGACCTTTATCATAAAGGGATGTTGAATTTTGTCAAATGTTTTTTCAGCATCTAATGAAATGATCATATAGTTTTTTTCTTTCAGTTTATGTATATGATGGATTACATTGATAGATTTCGGTATGTTGAACCAGCCCTGCATCCCTGTGATGAAGCCTACTTTATCGTAATGTATAATTTTTCTAATGTGTTCTTGGATTTGGTTTGCCAGTATTTCATTGAAGATTTTCACATCGATGTTCATGATTGAGATTGGCCGGTAATTCTCTTTCTTGGTTGAGTCTTTGTGTGGTTTTGGTATCAGGGTAACTAGCTTCATAAAAAAAAAAAAAAAATTGGCAATGACTTTTCTGTTTCTATATTTTGAAATACATCAGGGAGTATAGGTATTAGGTCTTCCTGGAAGTTCTGGTAGAATTCTGCATTGAAACCATCTGGAACTGGGCTTTTTTTGGTAGGGAGGTTTTTGATAACAATTTCTAATTCTTCACGACTAACAGGTCTATTTAAATTGTTCACCTGGTCCTGGTCTAACTTTGGTATATGGTACTTACCTAAAAATGTCTCCATTTCTTTTACATTTTCCAGTTTTGTGGCATACAGGCTATTGTAGTAAGATCTAATGATTTTCTGAATTTCGTCTGTGTCTGTAGTTATGTCTCCCTTTTCATTTCTGATTTTGTTAATTTGTGTATTCTCTCTCCACCATTTGATTACTTTGGATAGGGGTTTATCAATCTTGTTGATTTTCTCCAAGAACCATCTTCTTGTTTTATTGATTCTTTGGATTGTTTTCTGTGTTTCTATTTTGTTGATTTCAGCCCTCAGTTTGATTATTTCCAGTCTTTTATTCCTCCTAGGTGAGTCTGTTTCTTTTTTTTTCTAGAGATTCAGGTGGGCTGTTAAGTCTCCAATGTGTGCTTTCTCTGTTTTTTTTTTTTTTTTTAAGTAGGCAATTAGTGCTATCAACTTTCCTCTTAGCACTGTTTTAATAGTGTCCCATAGTTTTGAGTATGTTGTCTTTATTTTCATTGAATTCAAGAAAAACTTTAATTTCTTTCTTTATTTTTTTCCTTGATAAAGGTGTGGTTCAGTAGTTGACTGTCCAGTTTCCATGAGTTTGTAGGCTTTCTGGGGGTAGCATTGTTGTTGAATTCTAACTTTAATCCATGGTGATCTCATAAGACACAGGTGGTTACTAGTATTTTTTTTGTAACTGTGGAAGTTTTCTTTGTTTCTGAGTCTGTAGTCAATTTTCGATAAGGTTCCATGAGCTGCAGTGAAGAAGGTATATTCTTTCCTATTTGGGTGTAATGTTCTATAGATATCTGTTACGTCCATTTGATTCATTACCTCTATTAATTCTCTTATTTCACTGTTAGGTTTCTTTCTGATTGACCTGTCCATTGGTGAGAGAGAAGTGTTGAAATCTCCTACTATTAGTGTGTATGGTTTTATGACTGTCTTGAGTTTTAGTAATGTTTCTTTTATATAAGTGGATGCTTTTATATTAGGGGCATAGATATTCAGGATTGAGACGTCATCCTGATGAATGGTTCCTGTTATGAGTATAAAATATCCCTCTCCATCTCCTCTGATTGATTTTAGTTTGAAGTTAACTTTGTTAGAAATTTGTATGGCTACACCTGCTTGTTTCTTAGGTCCATTTGCTTGATAAACCTTTTCCCAGCCCTTTACTCTGAGTAGATCTGTCTTTGTGGTTGGGGTGTGTTTCTTGTAAACAGCAGAATGTTGGATCCTGTTTTCATATCCAATCTCTTAGCCTGTGCCTTTTTATAAGTGAGTTGAGTCCATTGATATTAAGTGATATTAATGACCAGTGGTTCTTAACTCTAGTCATTTTTTTTCTTTTTTCTTTTTTTGGTATTAGAGTTTGTGTCTTTCCCTTCTTTGAGTTGTGCTGTAGAAGGGTCATTAGATGTCTGAGTTATTGTGGAAATTGTTGGACTCTTTGGGTTGTGATTTTCCTTCTATTTATTTCTGTAAGGCTGGATTTCTGGCTACGTATTGTTTAAATTTGTTTTTATCCTGGAAAAATTTGTTTTCTCCATTTATAGTGAACGAAAGCTTGGCTGGGTATAGTAGTCTGGGCTTGCATCCATGTTCTCTTAGTTTCTGCAGTACATCTATCCAGGACCTTCTGGCTTTCATGGTTTCCATAGAGAAGTCAGGTGTAAATCTGATAGGTTTACCTTTATAAGTAAATTGACCTTTTTCCTTTGCAGCTCTTAATATTCTTTCTTTATTCTGTTTCATTTGTGTTTTGATTACTATATGGCAAGGAGATTTTTTTTTGATCCAGTCTATTCAGAGTTCTGTTTGCTTCTTGAACCTTCGAAAGAATATCTTTCTTTAGGTTGGGAAAGTTTTCTTCTATAATTTTATTAAATATATTTTCTGGACCTTTGAGCTGTATTCCTTCTCCTTCTTGTATCCCTATTATTCTTAGGTTTGGCCTTTTTATTGTGTCCCAGATTTCCTGAATGTTTTGTGATGAGAATTTGTTGGATTTGCTGTTTTCTTTGATCAGTTTGTTTATTTTCCCTATGGTATCTTCAGTGTCTTACATTTTTTTCTTCTATCTCTTATAATCTGTTGGTAGTACTTGTCTCTGTAGTTCCTGTTCATTTACCCAGATTTTCCATCTCCAGCCTTCCCTTGGTTTTTGTTTTCTTCATTACTTCTATTTCATTATTCAATCTTGAACCGTTTCCCTTACCTGTTTGTTTTCTTGTTTCTCTTGGTTGTCTTGGGTATCTTTGAAAAATTTATTCATTTCCTCTACCTTTGTGTTTGTCATCTTTATTTTTATAGCAGTTTTCACCTCCTGTTTAAGGCCCTCTATCATTTTCATATCACTTTAGAGTCGATTTCTTCTAATTCTTCTGGAGTAGGGTGTACAATTTTTCTTGTTTCGGGATTTCTGGATTCTGGTGATGTCATGTTGCCTTTCAGGTTGTTGGAGGAATTCTTGCATTGGCGCCTTCCCATCTCTTCCTTCAAATGGAGCCAGGAGAGTCCTGGTGTCTTGGTCCAGTCTTTGCTGTGACTGACTCTCTGGGTGGATATCCTCAGTGTAGATGCAGGAACCGTTCCCATCCAGATGGAACTCCTTAGCACCGAAACAAGGATGTCTGGTAGCCCATTGAGTCTCGGACAAAAGGAAGAACGTGGGGAGCAAGACAGAGTCGAGTAGAACACAGGAGACCCTGCAGCACAAGGTGAAGGAGCCCAAGCTCCTTTGGGGGGGACCTTGGGGTTGCTTGGTAGGCAGGCACTCACTGCTCTGGGTGGGTAGCCTTAGTGTATCCTGACCCTTTGTTATGGAGGTGACCACCTCCTGTGTGGCAGGTGCAAATTATGGCCTGGACGTCTGATTGTCATTCAATGTAGAAATACAGGAATACAGACATTATTAAAACAAGGCCAACTTCAATTGCTTTAAGTGTTACTTACAATTTAGGATTTACTTTTAGATTTTAAAATCGTTTTGAAATAATGTTCAGAAAGAATTGTATTTTCTGAACTAATTTTTGGGAATATCTTTTTGTTGAAAAACTTACCTCAATCAATTATATTAAATTTATTCATTTGTTTGTTTATTGAGCTGAATAGTTGTTTATTGAAAACAATTTCTATACTATAAATGATGACATGCATTGGACATACTATCATGAATAAAACCAAGAATTTTCTTGTGATCTGAAGCAGAGAAGTATGTTTCTCACAGATTTTAATACTTGCTCCTTCAAACAAATTAATATGCATTGGGCTGGCCAGAAATATCCTATTTGTTCAGATAAAAATTCTGAATCAAATTTTGTTAGTGTTGAGTTGGCAGAAACAAGACAAATGTAAATATGAAGATTTGTGAAGGTATGGATTTCAAAGATAGCCATCTGATTTTCTCCTTTTTAAATGTATTTTTTAAAGCTATCTTATCTCATTTTACATGCCAGATCAATTTCCCACTCACTCCTCTCCTTCTGCTCTCCCCACCTTCCTCTCTTGAACCCCCCTATCCCACCCCTATCCAATCCTCAGAGCCATGATAAGGCTTCCCATAGGGAGTCAAAGAAGTTTAACACATTGCTTTCAGGCAGGACCAAGTGCCTCCCTCCTATTTCTAGGCTGAGTAAAGTATCTCTCCACAGCGAATGAGTTCCAAAAAGCCAGAAAAAGCAATGGTACTAAATCCTGGTTCTACTGCCAGTGGCTCCAAAGTCTACACCAGCCATCTAACTATAATTTACATACAGAGGGCCTAGTTTGGTCATCTGCTGGTTCCCTCATGGTAAGGCCAGAGTTGGAAGGCTTCCATTAACTTAGGTAAACTGTTTCAGTGGATATCTCCATTATGTTCTTGACCTATTTGCTCTTGTTGTCACTCGTCCTTCCCTTCCACAGGTGTAGTAATAGGAGCGGCGAGGCTGCTTCCCGCCACCCGGCTAGCTTTACCCGAAATAATTACACGGAAACTGTATTCTTTTAAACACTGCCTGGCCCATTAGTTCCAGCCTCTTATTGGCTAGCTCTTACATATTGACCTAACCCATTTCTAATAATCTGTGTAGCCCACGAGGTGGCTTACCAGGAATGACCTTAACCTGTGTCTGCCTGGAGTGGGAGAATCATGGTGACTCCTGACTCAGCTTCTTTCTTCCAGCATTCTGTTCTGTTTACTCTGCCTAAAATCTAAAATTTAGATTTTAACCTATAAGGGCCAAGGCAGTTTCTTTATTTAACCAATGACGTTCCTCCATCATTTCTCCTTTTTCTGTTTAAACAAAAAGGAAGAAAGGCTTTAATTATAACATAGCAAAATTACATATAACAAAACAGTTATCAAGTAAGAATTACAATATTTATATCTATTTTATATTTATCATAACTAAGGAAAACTATAACTATCTATTCTTCAACTCCATCAAAGACTCCAGAAGGATATAATATTATCTAAGCAAACAAGAAATCCAAAACTCTAGAAATGACAGAGACATCTCACTGCCTGTACAGTTACCCAAAGTTCCTCTGTACTGTTGGGGCATCCATCTTCGGCCTACAGGCCCATAGTATCCAGCAGACATTTCCATGAAGCAGAAAATTTCAAAGAGAGTTGAGTCATTTTTTGCTGTGTCCTGCAGAATATCTTGCAGACTCTTTCATGAGTCAGGAACCCTGGAAGACCATCTCACCTTTAGGCAAGTTCAGCAGTCTCCTCTCTGTGGGTTCTTTGTGTCAAGTTCATGCATCAGTCCAGGCAAGAGCAGTTTCTTGCACAAATGGCTATCAAACTGCATAATGAGCCTCTTTGACGCCCATCTTCCTCTTGAAGTAGATTGGTGCTGCCAGGAGCAGATGTGTCTCATTGTCATGAAAAGCCCTAAGTTATTAAAAAATTTAAAATGCCATATTCTGCAGTCTTTGTAAGATATGTAGAATGCCTAACTAACTGAAATATATCTCTATATATCTAGAAAATCTAAGTAACATGACTACAAGCTTTACTATCATTGATGATTATCCATTAGCAACTTATATTTC
>NW_026068313.1:67078-68823 GCF_014885135.2 Alexandromys fortis
CTTTACTCTTTCTCTCTATATTTTTTTTTCCTCTCTCAAGCCTACGTACACTCATCCAACATTGTTGTCTTTTATGTCTGAATCTGTTTTATTGTAGATCTGTAATTTTTTTTTTTTTACTATTTAGGAGCATTTCTTAAAATGTTAAGCAGTTCTTAAAAACTTAAGTTGCACCATGTACAAATAATACGGTACTGCCTCTGTCCTGCCCAGTCCAAACCTTAACTGCGCTGTTATTACAGTAATTATGGTAGTTCCTGCTGAGGTCAGCACAGTTTATTTATTTATTTATTTATTTATTTATTTATTTATTTATTTTTTTGGTTTTTCGAGACAGGGTTTCTCTGTGGCTTTGGAGCCTGTCCTGGAACTAGCTCTGTAGACCAGGCTGGTCTCGAACTCACAGAGATCCACCTGCCTCTGCCTCCCGAGTGCTGGGATTAAAGGCGTGCGCCACCATCGCCCGGCATCAGCACAGTTTAGCATGGAGCAGCGCTCCTGCCTCAGAGCCATTTGGTGCCCTTGAGCTGAGCACAGTAACAGGCACACAGCAAGTCCACATTGGCCACAGTCAGCAGTTTAACTCTGAGACTGAGTGTGCAGCACAGAAACTCTTTTCATCCATGTTACAGCAAAATCTAATATGCAGAGCACTGTACAGTCTGAAAATTCTGTATGGCAGCAGGAATCTGCCATGCTCTTCCGCCTGCCTTAACCTGATTCTGCAGTCTGCCCAGGTGCAGGCGGGGAGTACTGAGCCATTGCATGGTTTCAGAACACTTTCCTCCGATCCCAAGCCGGAACACAAACATCCCGTCCCATAAAAACCATTGAAATGCTTTAAAGCCAGAGTTAACCCTGGCAGCACAGCCCCAAGAAGCTCCACTTTAAAATGACACAGCGTTTTTTTCTGCTGCTGTTGCCGAATCAGGAAATCTCTCTACAGCAGGCCACCAACAAACAGCAAAAATCTGTGTTAAACTTTCCCTCCCTTATTTTTAAGCCTTCTCAGGTTTTTAAGTGGATTTAGTCGATCATGTCTGGGCACCACTCTGTAGTAATAGGAGCCACGGGGCTGTGTGGTTAGCTTATTTCCCGAAATAACAACACACAAACTGTATTCATTTAAACACTGCTTGGCCCATTTCTATCTAGCCTCCTCTAGGCTAATTCTCACATATTAATTTAGCCCATTTCTAATCATCTGTGTAGCACCGCTAGGTGCTACCGAGGAGATTCTAGCCTACATCCATCCTGTGTCAGAGGAGCTTCATTGCGTGTGCCTGCCTCAGAGAGCAGAGCTGTTGAGTCTGAGCTCACTTCCTCTTCCTCCCAGCATTCTGTTCTGTTTACTCCTCCCACCTATGTTTTAACCTATCAGGGCCAAGCAGTTTCTTTATCGCTTAACCAATGAAATCAACAGATTGATATATGACACTCCCACATCACACTGGACTTTGGCAGCTCAGCCCAATGCTCCACTGTTGTTCTCTGCATATGCTCCCATCTGTTGCTGGATAGTTTCTATGGTAACATGTAAGATAGTCATCAGCCAGACTACAGGGCAAGGCCACTTCAAGCACCCTATCCGTTATTGCTTAGGGTCTTACCTGGGGTCATCCTTGTGGATTCCTGGGAATTTCTCTAGTGCCAGGTTTCTTGATAGTCCTATAATGGCATCCACAATAAAGATCTCTCTCTCTCTCTCTCTCTCTCTCTCTCTCTCTCTCTCTCTCTCTCTCTCT
>NW_026068313.1:71116-73297 GCF_014885135.2 Alexandromys fortis
GATCTTAACCTGCGTCTGTCTGGAGTGGGAGCATCATGGCGACTCACTCACTCAGCTTCTTTTTCCCAGCATTCTCCTCTGTCTACTCCGCCTACCTAATTTTCTGTCCTATGAGGGCCGAGGCAGTTTCTTTATTATTAACCAATGAAATCAACAGATAAGATACAAGAGCCACCTCCATCACTCCTCTTTTCTACTTTCACTTCTCCCCTCATGCCAAAGCTCCCAATTATCTCACACAGGTTGACAAATGGAATAAAATAAAAAGATGAGCATGGTATATACTCATTCACAAGTGAATACTAGCTATAAAGCAAATGATAAGGAGCCTTTAGTTTGTGACTCCAGAGAAGCTAAGTAGCAAGGACTATCCTAAGAAAAATATGGATAGATCCTAGGGGGAAGGTGAAATAGGCAAGATCTCCTGAGAGCTGGGTGGGTGATCACTCACCTTCCCATCACACAGGTTAAGGTACCAAGTTAAATAAGGTTGTCAACAACTTGGCATGTTACCTGTCAAATGATGGCACAGATGGTCAGTTTTATAGTAATCATTACATGGTACCATCAAACTGTGTCCATACTAATGCTTAATCAAATAAGTATACATGGAAAACCATATTTTACTGCTTTTGTTGTTTTTTTATTATTATTTTCCATCTTTATTTGTTTCTCTTTAAATGCTTATTGGCTTTAAGGAGAAATGCATAAGATACCTTGGGCTTCCATTTTACAGCTGCATTTGAAAATAATGCTAGGCATAGAATGAACTAAAAATGAAGTTGAAAAAAAAATCTGAGCAGATGTGGCCAATATGGATGGAGACCTACAGAGGCCTAGACACAAAAATATAGCTATATTTGTCACAGCAAAACATAACTGGGAAATGAAGTGAAGGCAGTTCCGTCTGGTCATTTATTGATGGAGATCACCTTTCAAGGCAGATGCAGTTAGGGAAATATCTTAGATATTGGTTTATTGCTGTGTAGAGAAACCATGGCCAAGGTAATTCTTAAAATTAATGTGTTTAATTGGGTACCTGTTTACAGTTTCAGAGGGTTAATTCACCTTTATCATGAGAGGGAAATGGATGGGACATGGTGCTTGAGAAGTAGCTAAGAGGTTTTTATTGTAATCCACAGACAGCAGGCAAAGAGAGAAAGGGAGAGAGAGAGAGAGACTTGACTTGCCATGGGCTTTTGAAACTTCAAAACCCACTCTCAGAGGCATAACTGTCCCACAAAAGACATAACTACTCCAACAAGGCCACACCTCATCATCCTTTCCAAATAGTTCATAGTTCATTGACTGGGGAATAAACATGTACATATATGAGAGTTTGGGGGCCATTCTCACAAAACTACTACCAAAAATGATTTTTAATTAATGCATTCTTTATGAGTATATGAATGTATACATTTAAACACTTTACAATTAGTAGACACAAATATTGCTTCTTGATATATATCATTTATATGTATACATGTGACAGTCGACTACAAAATAAACTAGGAAATGAAAAGACCAGTGCCAGAAATCTTTAAATTGTTGTAGAAAATTATTTTAAGGTGTGTTACTTTTGTTTATGCTATATTTGTTTAACTCTGTGAAGCTGTGATTCTTTGCCTGTCTAAAATATATGATGTTCTAATAAAGAGCTGAGTGGCAAATAGTAAAGCAGAGAAAGTATAAGTAGGGCTGGTAGGAAAAGAGTATAAGTAGGAGGTGAAATCTTGGGAAAAAAAGGGGCAAGACAAAATGAGGAGAGGAGAACGTCAGGGTTCAGCCACCTAGCCAGCCACAGAGTAAGAGTGAAAGTAAGATATACATAAGCAATAAAAAAAGATCAAAGGTCAAAAGTAGATGGGATAATTTAAAATAAGAAAAGATGTCTAGAAACAAGCCAAACTAAGGATGGTTGTCCACAAATAATAATATATCTCTTGGCATGTGATTCATTTGGTACTTGGGTGGCAAGCCCCCCAAAGAGTCCAAAGACCAAAGTATAAACAACAGAGTAAAAAGGGGGAAAAACAACCAACAACAGTAGGCTCTTTTGGAATTGATTGCTGGTGGGATCATGTAGACTTCTAGAGATCGCAGGCCTTTACCACTGCTTTTGTTTACACCTTTACCCCAAGAAATTGATGATAAGATTATATTGCTGATTGTATCATATAT
>NW_026068313.1:73311-85634 GCF_014885135.2 Alexandromys fortis
TATTTCATAAAATTTAGAGAAATAAAGCTGGTACTGGCCTAGAAGCTTCTTATCTATTCTTCAGCATTCAGAGTGCTGGGAGTTGCTATGCACGCTACCAAAAGAGAAAAGTAGTTAGCAGTCTTACCCAACTGTGTATCTTGAAGGATACCATAATGACTTTTCCAACAAGATATGCCCATTGGCAAGATTATGGCACAAATGTGTAGTTATATTTCATTTCTATTCTAATAAATAAAGTTTTCCTGAAATTCAGGGAGTAAAACATCCATCCTGGTCAACCTTACACATCAGGCAGTCATGAAACACACTTTCAATCCCAGTAGCCACATTAGTTTGCCATAGAAACTGGTCATTTTTGTGCATATCTCTTCAATACCAGAACTAGAGAGGAATATAAGACAGGAGAAGATAACTCTCAGGCACAGTTTCATTTTGAGGATTCCTGGAAGCAGGATTGCCATTTTGGGCTGAGGTAAAGGTAAGAACAAGTGATTAGCAGTTTTGTTTTTCTTACCTTCAGGTTCAACCTTAAGAACTGTCTCTGGGTTTTTATTAATTGTGATAAACAAATGTTAGAGAACAGCCAAACACGTTAAGATTGGATTACCACCCTGTCCACAAGATGGACCCTATCTATACCTGGCACCAATATTGGCATCAGCAACCTGTGACTAGACAAATCATAGGCTCTATGAGAGAACTTACTGTTATGCTGCTAAATGGACTCCTAATGACTTATGACTTTAACCACAGAATAGTACATCTCTCAACCCTCATAGAGAAACTTCATTTTGAAAGAGATACTGATATACAGTAAGGCCTATAGCCTTTTTACATGTGGAACATAAGAAACTGTGGAATGCTTAACCATAAATAGTAAAATTACATCTTACAGGAGTAGGGAAGTAGATATCTTAATTAAGGGAGACATTTTAGGGTTGGCAAGAGACTGGACTCTGGAGGGGTTCCCAGGTGTCCAAGGAGATGTCCCCAGCTTGTTCCATGGGCAACAGAGGAGAGGGTGCCTGAACTGGCCTTATCCTATGGCCACACTGATGAATATCTTGCATATTACCATAGAACCTTCATCTAGCGATGGATGGAGATAGAGACAGAGACCCACATTGGAGCACTGGACTGAGCTCCTAAGGTCCATATGAAGAGCAGAAGGAGGGAGAACATGAGCAAGGAAGTCAGGACAGTACTGGGTGCTTCCACCCACTGAGACGGTGGGACTGATCTAATGGGAGATCACCAAGGCCAGTTGGACTGGAACTGATGGAGCATGTGATCAAACCAGAATTCTGAATGTGGCTGATGGTGGAGGCTGATGGAGAAGTCAAAAACAATGGTGCTGTGTTTTGATTCTACTGCATGGATGGGCTTTGTGGGAACCTAGTCTGTTTGGATGCTCACCTTCCTGGACCTGAGGAGAGCAGGGAGAACCTTGGATTTCCCATAGGGTAGGGAACCCTGACTGCTCCTTGGACTGAAAAGGGAAGGGGCAGGGGAGTGGGGGGGAGAGGAGGGAAGTGGGAGGAGGGGAGGAGGTGGAAATTTTCAATAAAAAATAAAAAAAGTTACATATTACCCCAGCCTCCCAAATCTCAGGGTTCTTAGAAGAATAGAAAACAGAAAGATATGCAAGAGTCAAGGTGGTAGAGTACTACAGTTAAATTGTATTTTCTGAACCAATAGAAGATTTAACATGTGATCTTTTGGGAGCTATAATAGCTTATTCAATAACTTTACAAGCTCAAGTCAAACAAAATGTGAGCATGGGAGTCAATGGTAGGGACAAAGGAAAATTGGTCATTGATAACTACTAAATTAAGAGAATCAGCTTCCTTTAAAAATATGACTCCTGGTAGATTTCCTACACTCTAGGAAGCAACTCCAAACCCAATACAGTAACTCAACCCAATACAGTAATAGGTTTTGGGGGAAAACATGTGAAGTTGGGTAAGTAGAGAGTAGCAGGTGCATCTGAGATGAGTTACATGGCCTATGGTAGGTCACAAAATAAAAGGATTAGTATTAATGTGTGAGAGAGATTTGTGGGGAGGAGAGTCACTCAAAGGAGTGGTAGGGAGATAGAGGTGGGAAACATGAATGTGCATTGCACACGTGAAAAGCTGTTTAAACAAAATTTAATTAATAGAAAATATTTGAAAGGCTTATTTGATCTGAAAGAATTAGCATGAACTACAGTGAAAGGTACTGAAGCAAGACTTGTCTTACTTTAAAATAACCCAGAAATAAGAAAGTCAGATACTACCTCCCTCAGCTTCACTAGCCAGCCAGCAGGCAAGCTTTCTGCAGGTAGTCATCTCCAACCCCCACCCCCAATTGATTTGATCCTCTAAGCTACAAGGCCCACTCTGCCCCCAAATCCACCTATCCCCTGATACTTCAGAAGAACTCTTAACCAGAAGTGGCAATGGCACACAGCAGATCATGAGAGAAGGGCAAGAAAGATCTCAGCAGTTCCCTGAGACACAGAGAATGACTGCACAGAGTAGACTAAGAAAGTTTCCTAAGACACAAATACCAACTGCAAGGATTGGACCAAGAAGCAAAGATACTGTTGGCACCAATTAGAGGAAGTGATGTGTAGGCACCAAAAGCAAAAATTCATTCAACATTGTAAAAAGCAACATGGTAATGTCAAAACCCAGTAGGCATAAAACAGGAAGACCTAATCATCCTAACCCAGAGGAAGCAGAAGAAAATGTCCTTACATATAACTTTATGAAGATGATAGATACCCTTAAAGTGGAAATCCCCCAAAGAAATGAAGGAAAAGACAAAAATTGAAAGAAATCAAAAAGTATCTTAAATAAACTCAAGAAAACCAAGAAAAAGCCAACAAACAGGTGAACAAAATAGTTCAAAACTTGAAAACTGAAATAGATGCAATAAAGAAAATATAAACTGAGGGAATTCAGAAAATGGAAAATTTGGTTAAATGATCAGGAACTACCGATGCAAGCATAACCAACAGAATATAAGAGACAGAAGAGAGAATCACAGGTGTTAAAGATACCATAGAGAAAATAGATTCATCAGTCAAAGATAACATAAATCAAGACCAGGTGAGCCATTTAAGTAGACATAACTTCAAAACAAATAGAAGATGTCATCAAAAGCCTCCCAACAACAACAACAACAAAAAAAGACCAGCGTCTGATAGTTTTAGTAAAATTTCTACCAGAACATCAAAGAAAAGCAAATACCTATACTCCTCAAATTGTTCCAAAAATAGAAACAGAAGGAACTTTGCTAAATTCTTTTTATGAGGTTACAGTTATCTTGATACTGAATCCACATAAAGACTCAACCAAGGAAGAGAATTACAGACCATTGTCCCTCATGAACATAGTTGCAAAAATAGTCAATAAAATACTGGCAAACCAAATACAAAAACACACAAAAAAAATCATCTACCATGATTAACTAGGCTTCAATCCCAAAAATTCAGGGATGGATCAACATGAAAAAAAAAAGTCTATCAATGTAATCAACCATATAAATACACTGAAAGTAAAAAATCCATAAAATTATCTCATTAGATGTTGAAAAGCATTCGATGAAATCCAACATTCCTTCATCATAAAGGTCTTGGAGAGATCAGGGATACAAGGAACATATCTAAACAAAATAAAAGTAATATACAAGAAGCAGACAGCCAACATCAAATTAAATGGAGAGAAACTCAAAGTGATTCCACTAAAATTCGGAACAAGACAAGTCTGTACACTCTTTCCATATCTATTCAACATAGTTCTTGAAGTTCTAGCTAGTGCAATAAGAGAAAATAAAGGGGACTCAAATGAAGAAGTCAAACTTTCACTATTTGAAGATGATATGATAGTATACATATGTGACCCCAAGAAATCTACTAGGGAACTTCTATAGCTAATAAATACTTTCAGGAATGTGACAGGAAACAGATCAACTAAAAAAGAAATCAGTAGCCCTCCTATATTCAAATGATAAAAAAGCTGAGAAAGAAATTGGAGAAACATCACCATTCACAGCAGCCAGAAATGACATAATATATCTTCAGGAAAAACTAACCAAAGAAGAGAAAAACCTCTTCAACAAAAGCTTTTAATTCTTCAAATAAATAAATAGAAGAAGATAAAAGAAAATGAAAAGATCTCTTGTGCTCTTGTATAGGTAGAATCAACATAATAAAAATGGCAGCCCTACCGAAAGCAATTCAATATAATTCCCATTCAAATTTCAAATCTGTTTTTATTGGCATAAAAAGAGACAGGTTGACCAATGGAATCAAATTGAAGACCAAGGTATTAATCCACACATATGAATACCTGATTTTTGATTAAGAATCTAAAATTATACAACAATAGAAAAAAAGCATCTTCAACCAACAGTGTTAGCATAACTTGATGTCAACGTGTGGAAAAATGCAAATAGAGTTCAAATGGACTAAAGACCTCAATATAAATATGACTACACTGAACCTGATGGAAGAGAAAGTGGGAAGTAGTCTTCAATACATGGGCACAGGGGACCACTTTCTAAATATAACACCAATATCACAGACACTGAGATAAATGTGTCCAATAAATGGGCCCTCCTGAAACTGAGAAGCTTCTATAAAGCAAAGAATACAGTCAATAAGTCAAAAAGGTAGCCCATTGAATGGGAAAATATCATCACCAACTCTATATCAGACAGAGAACTGATTTCCAAAATATATAAAGAACTCAAGAAATTAGACATCAAAATATCAAATAATCTAATTTAAAAAATGGGATACATGTCTAAGTGAGAATTCTCAAAAGAAGACTCTCAAATGGGCAAAAGATACTTAAGGAAATTTTCAGCATCCATAGCCATCTGAGAAATGCAAATCAAACCAATTCTGATATACCATCTCACACCTATCAGAGTGGCTAAAATCAAAAACAGCAATGATAATTAATGTTGGAGTGGATGTACTGCAGGGGTCGCTCCTCCATTGCTGGTGGGAATGCAAATTTGTACAACAGTCTGGAAATGAGTATTTTTTTTTTCAGAAAATTGGGAATCAACTTATCACAAAACCCAGCAATACCACTCTTAGGCATAACCTAAACAATGCTTGATCATACTACAAGGATATTTGTTCAACTATGATCATAGCAGCATTATTTGTAATATCAAGAACTTGGAAACAAATTAGATGCCCCTCCACCAAATAATGGATAAAGAAACCGTGATGCATTTACATAATGGAGTACTACTCAGCAATATAAAGCAATGACATCTTGAAATTTGCATGTACATAGATGGAACCAGAAACAAAATAAACATTCTGAGTGAGGTAACCCAGACACAGAAAGATGAACATGTTATGTACTCACTCATAAGTGGATTCTAACTTTAAATCAAAGGATAACAAGCCTATAATCCATGACTCCAGAGAGGCCAAGTAACAAGGAGTATCCTTAGAGAAACATATATAGACCCTCCTGGGAAGAGGGAATAGAAATGATCTCCTGAGAATATTAGAAGCATTGGGAGTGGGAGAAGGAAGGGCAGAAGTGGAAGAGGAGGGAACAAGGGTCTGAGTGGAGGAGAACTTACGGAATGGGATGGTTGAGATGGAGGAAGGACAGAGATGGAGAGCAATGAAAGAGATATCTTGATTGAGGGAGCCATTATAGGTCTATCAAGAAGCCTGCCATGAGAAAAATTCCTTGGAATCCACAAGGGTGACCCCAGCTAAGATTGTAAACAATAGTGAAGAGGGTGCCCGAACTGGCCTTGCTCTGTAGTCAGATTGATGACAATCTTAAATATCACCATAGAAACTTTTTCCAGCAATTGATGGAAGCAGAGGCAGAGATCCACAGCAGAGCACTGGGTTGGGCTCCCAAAGCCTAGTCAAAGAGCGGGAGGAGTGAGAATATGAGCAAAGAGATCAAGATACCCACTGAAACAGTTTACCTGAGCTAATGAATGCTCATCAATTCTGGCTGGACAGGGAAGTAACCAGCAGATGACCAAATTAAGCCCTCTGTATGTGGGTGACAGTTATATGGCTGTGGCAGACTACAGGGCCACTGGCAATGGGACCAGCTTTTATCCATACTGCTTGTACTGACTTTTTAAAAATCCATTGTTTCTGGAGGGGATACCTTACTCAGTGTAGATATAGTAGGGAAGGCCTTGGTTTTTCCTTAAAGCAATGTGCCTTACCCTCTCTGAAGAGAGGATGGGGTGTGGGGAGGAAGGTGGAGGGAATGGGAAGAGGGGAGAGGGAAACTGGGATTGTTATGTAAAATGAAAAAAAGATAGTTTTTTTAAAATAAAATGCAAAATAAATAAAATCTGTGTTCTCCATTTCAAACGTGTTCATATTCATGAGGAAAAAATTGTGATGGGGTTAAAGACTTGTGACATTTGTACTTTCACATTAATTTGATAAAAATACAATTTAAAACCTCTAACCAACCTGTCACCCATGCTACTGTAAATAGCACTAATGGAACTCATTTGTTTACAGTGAGTTCAAAAAGGTAAATATAAAAGTTATTAAAGAAAGAGCTAGCTAAGGAGAGAGAGGAGGTTAGTAGGAGAAAGGGAAGAAAAGAGATGGTATATAAAGGATTAATATGATAAACATGCCTTATGTACATGTAGGAAATGTCATGTATAAATACAACGTATTAGTATGTATAATTAAAAATGTTAAAATAAACATTACAATCCAGAAATGTCTTATGTTTCTTTTTTGTGTATGCTAACCTTTCTATGCCACCTTTGATGTGAAGAAGTCTGCCCCACTTTGTTGAGAATTATAGACAAAATGAGAAACAAAGGAGGGGAATTGTGTATTAGCATTAAAATATTTTTGCTTTGGGGGCACTACAGCATCAGAAAAATCACACAACTTGCACTGGGCATATTTTAGAATGACAATCATTATAGTCAGAGGGAAAAGATTTTATTTAAATTCAATTTGCCAAAGTACAAATACCTTTTTTCAACATATGCTGTGATTTAAAAATAAAAATAGGTAGTAAGTAGCATTTTATAAGCATCACTCTGGATTTTGTTCTTTGTTTTGATATTCTAAAACAGAAAGTTCATTTATGAGAAGTATTATAGAAATTCAAAAATTGAACATTTACTTGAAAAGTTAACTTCAAAAACATGAGTTTTCAATATTTCACCATAATGTTTTATCTTTAAGTAGTGTAAATAAAAATAAAATAAAAGCTAAAGTAATACTCAAATACTCTTTTATTTTTATTTTCAAAAGTGTAGTTTTGTAGTACATGTGTCTTTACTATTTACTGCTAGGTAAACATGATTATGAAATTAAAAGAAGATTAGGTATAGATAGGTATAGAGAAATTATAGAATTGACTCTGTATGTTAAACTTTTAGTGTTTCTGTTGTTAATATTGTGCATCATATTCTCAATTTTAACTTTGTTTAGATCAAATTTTAACATAATGGAAGGTGTTTATTGAGAAAATATTAAATGCTTGAGGAGAGAATAAACTTCTGTACAATGAGGCCCTCAGGCAAAGTTTGTAACAATATAATATTCACTGTTACAGATGATAGATTGTATATGCAACATTATGATACTTTACTGCAAATGAATCTATCAACACACCATGTCATGGGATAGAAAATTTATATACATATTTTATCAGGAAGTTAACTGAAAATAATAGCCTGTGAAAAGTTTGACATTGTGTAATTAGTATAGGAAATTATATCATTGAATGACCTGTTTCTTGCTTGACAAAGAAAACACTTTCTTCTTGGCATATGTAAGGTATTATTAGCTAGGTGAGCTATTGTTTGAAACAAGACAGTATGCTTTAAAGCTTCTGTCATTCTTTTTTATTAAGTTATTCCAGATGGTAGAGTACCTTTAATAGAAAATGTTTTTACTTCCTAGACCCTTACACGAAAACTGTTAATGCATTCATCACCTTCAAATACTGCCCACTGCCAAATGTTTGTTAGGTACTTTAACATTTTATGCTAATGAGGCTAAAGATAGCCCATGGGATTTTGCATTAGATTATAAGCTGAGACAGCACATATACTCAACAGTAACATGTAATCCACATTTTTCAGCCTTATGAATGTTAACAATTTCAACTACACGTGAAAACAACACAACAGCATTTGAATCTGCTATCAACTTCTGAAAAGAGAATATTTCTTCTTCATTCTTGAGATAATTCTATTCCATTGTATTAGCCAATGAGAGTTTCAGTGTAGCTTCACAACTACAACACATGCTCCGGCTCTCCCGACATTCACAGGGACTTCCTAAAACACAAATAAAAAAGAAACACTGCCTTTAGTATAACCCAGAATTTTTACCTGCCTTGACCCAACTTTTGCCTTGTCCTTAAATAAGAAAATTGCAGCTCAGATCAATGAAGACTGTAGAATGCTACTAGATGGCTTCTGGAAGATCAGGTGCTTTGGCATTAAGTTTTTACTTTTGTGAAAATTTTCTGTTTTTCAACTGTGCTTTTTCGCACAGCTAATGATACTACTACTTAAAGTTTTTTGTTAGTGTTCTTTTATGCTCTGAGTGATCAAACAAGACAGTGATAGATCCAAAGTCAGAATCTAGGACTCTTGGGTACTTGTCTACTAAGAAAATATCTGATGTGTCTGTACAGAGTAATAATGTGAAATTGTTCCCAAAACTATGCTTTAAAAACTCATTAAATTCTGAAATAAAATAACATGAAGATTTTTACTATAATACCTCTTTCCATTCATCTTTCTGAGCATCATATGATTCAACAGTATTCAGATATGTATGACCATCATATCCGCCAACCACATAGAGTTTGTCTCCAAGGGGGCATACTGCAACAGCATCACGAGGAACACTCAAAGGTGCCACAGTTGACCACGAATCACTTTTTGGATCATATCTTAGGAGATTTAGGAAGAAAAATGAGAGGTAAAATTCAGTAATATGACAATGAAAATCAATAGGCATTAATAAAATGTGTTATTGTGTAAAATACATAATTAGGAACACTGGAAAGCATTATCAACCATAGGTTTGCTATACAAGACAAAAGAGTTAAAAAATATAAAGAATTGAAGAATTAAATATGTACATGATATAGCTCTCTCCAGCCACAAGAGGGCGTGCAAAGCATAAAGAAAAAGTGCTTCCTCTTTTCCATCAGGCATTTCTTTTGTCCATACTCAATTCATATGTTATACAAATTTGGCATTAAAGTCTCCCATAGATAACTTTTTTATAACTTTGACCTGTATGCCTAAACTATGTAACATTGACTCTAAAAAGTGTGAAAAGTAAATTAATACAAGTATACATTACATGGTCTCTAACCATGTTGATCTATTTGTAAAAGCACATTGAAAGTGTTGTCTTGTATGTCACCTTTTACTAATTATATTAGCATTACATCTTTTAATCTTAACCAATTTTCAATACATACCCAAAAGTCTCATTTTAACTTTTTTCTAAATTTTAAATTATTTCAATAATATTTTAATAGTATCAGAAAACCACAAATTATCAAGATTATCTTTATGTATCTTTTACATTATTGAATTACTGTGTCATGTTAAATTGTTATGGTATGTTGAAACTTAGAATGAGAAAAGCTACAGTTGATTCTCTATGTGTAGTATTTTCCAAACAATAATGTAATTGAGTCTACAGTGAGTCAAATTAATTAATTATAAGTAGAAGTGAGTGAAAACTCACAGAGGTGATTCCTCATATGTTTACATAAATTCTCAAGTATTTTCAATTCATACATAATCAAATCTCAAAATACTAATAATATCAGGTTATTATTTAACTCAGAAAATGTTGAATTGTTATGATTTTGCTTAATTTCTTCATTATTGGCATTCTTGATAATTGAAACTAGGTTCTTAACATTGTTGACAAATGTTAAGGCACTAGCACTTGGATAAAACCCAGCAGAAAATATTGAATTTTATGAAGGAAATGAAATTATTAATTAATATGAGACCTATAAATACATGGAGTAGTAGTTATGAAGCAACACACTGACTAATTCATTATATTCAACTTATAATAACACCACTTATCTCCCTGTTTCTATGTCTTTTCACTCAGTCTATATAGACACATAAATTGAACACATTAATTCTAATGGAGATTTCTAATGTTCTTACAAACAGGAGACTTAATAATGGGCTCATTGCACACATGATAGAATGCTTAGAAATAATTTCTTTTACTTCTTGAACTGCATTTTAAATTAACATTATAGAAAATAAACACCGATGGAGTGGGAATCATTAAAGTTAAATTCTCCTATGTTAAGCAATGGTTAAGACAATTCCAGAGAAATGGGCAAGTCACCATTTTTCAACAAGTAATAATGTTGTAAATGTAAAACATTTTTTTCTGTTTTGCTGGTTAGTTTTTGTCAATTTGACACGAACTGGAATCACTGGAAAAGTGGTAAACTCAATTAAAGAATTGTCTCCAAATCATTGGATTTTCTTTTCTTTTTCTTTTTTAATTAATTTATTTATTTATTAAAGATTTCTGTCTCTTCCCCACCGCCGCCTCCCATTTCCCTCCCCCTCCCGCAATCAAGTCTGCCTCCCTCGTCAACCCAAAGAGCAATCAGGGTTCCCTGCCCTGTGGGAAGTGCAAGGACCAGCCACCTCCATCCAGGTCTAGTAAGGTGAGCATCCAAACTGCCTAGGCTCTCACAAAGCCAATATGTGCAGTAGGATAAAAAACCCATTGCCATTGTTCCTGAGTGGATTTTCTTGCTTAATGGTCAATGTGAACTCCATTTTGGCAATGCTATCACAGGACAACGTGGGCTGTATAAAGATACAAGCTTAGTAAGCCTTTAGGAAAAAGTAGTGTTCCTTCACAGTCTCTGCTTCAGTTCTGCCTCCATATTCTTGCTGCAATTCGTAACTTTGCTTCCTGAATAGTGGATTATAACCTAAATAAGTCATTTCCTCTATTAAGTTAAGATTGGTTAGCAGTGGTTTCGGGGCTGAGGAGTTCCATCTGGACGGGTGAGTGTGTGCTATCCAGGGACGGACTGTCCCAGAAGAGAGCACAAACCCCCCTTCCCCAGCTCCTGCTGCAGGGCTGTCTTTCTTACACACTACCCTGTCCCCAAGCATGTGCTGTTTTCAAGGTCCTTTTATCAGGAACAGTTTCCTGCTCCTACACTAAGGCTACCCACCCAGAGAAGTGAGTGCCTGCCTATCGGTCAGGCCTCTAAAACCCCCGAAAGGGAACGTGGGCAACTTCAGCTTGTGCTGAAGGGTCTCCTGTGCTCTAATGGACCCCGCCCTGCCCCCCAAGTTCAACCTTTTGTCCGCGAGTCATTGGACTACTAGGCATCCAGGTTTTGGTGCTGAGGAGTTCCATCTGTAGGGGAATGGTTCCTGCTTCTACACTGAGGAGATCCACCCAGAGAGTCAGTCACAGCAAAGACTGGAACAAGATACCAGGTCTCTCCTGGCTCCATTTGAAGGAAGAGATGGGAAGGTGCCAATGCAAGAATTCCTCTAACAACCTGAAAGGTAACATGACATCACCAGAATCCAGGGATCCCGAAATAAGAAGAATTGTACACCCTACTCCCGAAGAATTAGAAGAAATCGACTCAAAATGGAATTATATGAAAATAATAGAGGGCCTTAAACATGAGGTGAAAAACTGCTATAAAAAATAAAGATGACAAACAAAAAGGTAGAGGAAATGAATAAATCTCTTAAAGATACCCAAGACAACCAAGAGAAACAAGAAAAGCAATCAAACAGGTAAGGGAAACGGTTCAAGACTTGAAGAATGAACTGGAAGTAATGAAGAAAACACAAACCAAGGGAAACATAGAGGTGGAAAATCCGGGTAAATGAACAGGAATTACAGAGACAAATACTACCAACAGATTAAAAGAGATAGAAGAAAGAATGTCAGACACTGAAGATACCATAGAGAAAATAAACACACTGATCAAAGAAAACAGCAAAACCAACAAATTCTCATCAAAAAACATTCAGGAAATCTGGGACACAATAAAAGGACCAAACCTAAGAATAACAGAGGTAGAAGAAGGAGAAGAATTACAGCTCAATGGTCCAGAAAATATATTTAATAAAATTATAGAAGAAAACTTTCCCAACCTAAAGAAAAATATTCTTTCGAAGGTTCAAGAAGCGTGGTGGCGCACACCTTTAATCCCAGCATTTGGGAGGCAGAGGCAGGCGGATCTCTGTGAGTTCAAGACCAGCCTGGTCTACAGAGCTAGTTCCAGGACAGGCTACAA
>NW_026068313.1:91847-94738 GCF_014885135.2 Alexandromys fortis
AAAAAAAAAAAAAAAAAAAGAAAGAAAGAAACTCGCCATATAATAATCAAAACACAAAATATACAGAATAAAGAAAGAATATTAAGAGCTGCAAAGGAAAAAGGTCAAGTTACTTATAAAGGTAAACCTATCAGACTTACACTTGACTTCTCTATGGAAACCATGAAAGCCAGAAGGTACTGCAGAAACAAAGAGACCATGGATGCAAGCCCAGACTATTATACCCAGTCAAGCTTTCGTTCACTATAAATGGAGAAAACAAAATTTTCCAGGATAAAAACAAATTTAAACAATATGTAGCCACAAATCCAGCCTTACAAAAAGGAATAGAAGGAAAATCACAACCCAAGGAGTCCAACAATGTCCACAATAACTTAGACATCTAATGACCCTTCAACAGCACAACTCAAAGAAGGGAAACACACAAACTCTAATACCAAAAAAAAAGAAAAAAAATGACCGGAGTTAATAACCACTGGCAATTAATATCACTTAATATCAGTGGACTCAACTCAACTATAAAGAGGCAAAGGTTAAAAGATTGGATACAAAAACAGGATCAAACATTCTGCTGTTTACAAGAAACATACCTCAACCACAAAGACAGATATCTACTCAAAGTAAAGGGCTGGGAAAATGTTTATCTAGCAAATGGACCTAAGAAACAAGCAGGTGTGGCCATACTAATTTCTAACAAAGTTGACTTCAAACTAAAATCAGAGGAGATGAAGACAGACAGTTTTACACAAAACAGGAACAATTCATCAAGATGAAGTCTCAATCCTGAATATCTATGCCCCTAATATAAAAGCACCCACATACATAAAAGAAACATTACTAAAACTCAAAGCAGTCATCAAACCATACAAACTAGTGGTAGGAGATTTCAACACTCCTCTCTCACCAATGGACAGGTCAATAAGACAGAAACCTAACAGAGAAATAAGAGGATTAAGGGAGGTAATGAATCAAATGGACTCAACAGACATCTATAGATCATTCCATATGAAATGATCTATACATTCCTCACTGCAGCTCATGGAACCTTCTCGAAAACTGACCACATACTCGGTAACAAAGCAAACTTAAACAGTTACAAAAAATATTAGTAACAACCTGTGTCTTATCAGATCACCATGGATTAAAGTTAGAATTCAACAACAATGCTATCACCAGAAAGCCTACAAACTCATGGAAACTGGACAGTCAACTACTGAACCATACCTTTATCAAGGAAGAAATAAGAAAGAAATTAAAGTCTTTCTTGAATTCAATGAAAATAAAGACTCAACCTACTCAAACCTATGGGACACTATGAAAGCAGTGCTAAGAGGAATGTTCATATCACTAAGTGCCCACTTAAAGAAAACAGAGAAAGCACACATTGGAGACCTAACAGCCCACCTGAAAGCTCTAGAAAAAAAAGAAGCAGACTCACCAAGGAGGAGTAGAAGACTGGAAATAATCAGACTGAGGGCTGAAATCAACAAAAGAGAAACAGGAAACAATCCAAAGAATCAATGAAACGAGAAGCTGGTTCTTGGAGAAAATCAACAAGATTGATAAACCACTATCCAAAGTAATCAAAAGGCAGAGAGAGAATTTGCAAATTAATAACATCAGAAATGAAAAGGGGGACATAACCACAGACACAGAGGAAATTCAGAAAATCATTAGATCTTACTACAAAAGCCTGTATGCCACAAAACTGGAAAATGTAAAAGAAATGGATACTTTTTTATATAAGTACCATATACCAAAGTTAGACCAGGACCAGGTGAACAATTTAAATAGACCTGTTAGTCGCGAAGAATTAGACGATGTTATCAAAAATATCCCTACCAAAAAAATCCCAGGTCCAGATGGTTTCAATGCAGAATTCTGCCAGGAAGACCTAATACCTATACTCCCTGATGTATTTCAAAATATAGAAACAGAAAAGTCATTGCCAAATTCCTTTTTTGAAGCTACATTTACCCTGATACCAAAGACTCAACCGAGAAAGAGAATTACAGGCCAATCTCACTCATGAACATCGATGCAAAAATCCTCAATAAAATACTGGCCAACCGAATCCAAGAACACATTAGAAAAATTATCCATTACGATCAAGTAGGCTTCATCTCAGGGATGCAGGGCTGGTTCAACATACCAAAATCTATCAATGTAATTCATCATATAAATAAGCTGAAAGAAAAAAAAAACTATATGATCATTTCATTAGATGCTGGCAAAGCATTTGACAAAATTCAACATCCCTTTATGATAAAGGTCTTAGAGAGATTAGGGATACAAGGGTCATGCCTAAATATAATAAAAGGTATTTATAGCAAGCTGACAGCCAACATCAAATTAAATGGAGAAAAACCCAAAGCCATCCCACTAAAATCAGGAACACGACAAGGCTGTCCACTCTCTCCATACCTCTTCAATATAGTGCTTGAAGTTCTAGCAATAGCAATAAGACATCATTAGGGCATCAAAGGGATTCAGATTGGTAAGGAAGTAGTTAAACTTTCATTATTTGCAGATGATATGATAGTGTACATAAGCGACCCCAAAAATTCCACCAAAGAACTCCTACGGCTGATAACCACCTTTAGTAGCATGGCAGGATACAAGATCAATTAAAAAAAAAAAAAAAAAAAACAGTTCCCCTCCTATACACAAAAGATAAGCAGAAAAGAAAATCAGAGAAGCATCACCTTTCATGATAGCCACAAATAGCATAAAATATCTTGGGGTAACTCTAACCAAGGAAGTGAAGGTTCGATTTGACAAGAACTTTAAGTCTTTGAAGAAAGAAATTGAAGAGGATACCAGAAAATGGAAGGATCTCCCTTGCTCTTGGATTGGGAGGATCAACATAGTAAAAATGGCAATTCTACCAA
>NW_026068313.1:97419-98735 GCF_014885135.2 Alexandromys fortis
TCTGAACATGGCAGACAATGAAGGCTGATGAGAAGCCAAGGACAATGGCTCTAGGTTTCAATCCTAATACATGAACTGGCTTTGTGGGAGCCTAGCCTGTTTGGATTCTCACCCTCCTGGGTAGAAGTGGAGGACCTTGGACTTCCCGCAGGGCAGGGAATCTGGACTGCTCTTCATTCTCGAGAGGGAGGGGGAGGGAGAGAGGGGGAGGGAAGTGGGTTAAGGGGCAATGTGTGGGAGGAGGGGGAGGGAAATAGGGAATGGGGAGGCGGCGGAAATTTTTTTCAACAACTAAAAAAATAAACAAAAAAAATGAAAGAAAACAAAAGAACTGCAAGCAAAGCAACTCATTTTTAATTATCATTACATATTTCCAAAGTGGACCCAATAGGAATATCACAGACTAATGAAGTACTGTAGATCTCAGTTTAAATTACCATGGTTGTATCTCTTAAGTAGTATAAGCTTCCAAAATTCACACAAACAATTTGAAATCATTTTTATATTCATACAATTTAATTTCTTGATTTTTAAAAAGATAGTGTCCTATTATTATTATAATTCACTGATTGCTGAAGAAAATGCCACGGTAAAGGGAGATGGGGATAAATAAGTGGAAGGGGAGGATGGGGAGAGCTTGGGGGAATGGGACGGTTGGGATGGAGGAAGAGTGGATATGGGAGCAGGGAAGTATATATCTTAATTAACAAAGCCATTTTAGGGTTGGCAAGAGACTGGACTCTAGAGGGTTCCCAGGTGTCCAAGGAGATGTCCCCAGCTCTTTCCTTGAGCAGCTGAGGAGAGGGAGCCTGAATTGGCCCTAACCTATAGCCACACTGATAAATATCATGCATATCACCATAGAACCTTCATCTGGCAATGGATGGAGATAGAGACAGAGACCCACATTGGAGCTCTGGATTGAGCTCCCAAGGTCCAAATGAGGAGCAGAAGGAGAGAGAACATGAGCAAGGAAGTCAGGACCACGAGGGTTGCGCCCAACCACTGAGATGGTGGGGCTGATCTGATGGAAACTTACCAAGGCCAGCTGGACTGAGACTGATGGAATATGTGACCAAACCGGACTCTCTGAACATGGCTGACAAGGAGGGCTTACTGAGAAGCCAAGGACAATGCCACTGGGTTTTGATCCTACTGCTTGTACTGTCTTTGTGGGAACCTAGTCTGTTTGGATGCTCACCTTCCTAGACCTGGATGGAGTGGGGAGGACTTTGGACTTCCCACAGGGCAGGGAACCCTGACTGCTCTTTGGTCTTAAGAGGGAGGGGGAGTGGGGGGAAGGGGGAGGGAAAGGG
>NW_026068313.1:102468-105769 GCF_014885135.2 Alexandromys fortis
GGGGGAGGGAAATGGGAGGAGGTGAAATTTTGTAATAACAATATAAAAATTAAAAAAAAGAAAAAAAAAGATTGGATAGCAGTGATGGAAACCAGAAAACTGGAAAATCTTCTCTTTCTTTACAGTAACGGCTTTAATGTGTGTGACATTTGTGTTACTTGTGTTCAATCCTGTGTTTGTTTGTGTCTGTATATGTGTGTGTTAGTAAGAAAATTCCAACAGAAATATATGTCTACAAAGTACAAATTCTACTTGTTCCATGAATTTCTTTAAGGGAATATTCCCTATATCATCTGTGTTTTCTGAGATCCCACTGATAATTTGTGATTTAATGATAATTTAACATTATTTTAACTACTTTTGTGCCTATGTATTTTTTCTACTTTGAAAGAGAACACAGACAGATGATCTTTATTTTAAGCAACAAATAATGTTATTTATCTAAACCAATATTTTCCGCTCTAAGAACTCATGCCGTGGAATATTATTTTAAGCTGTTTTACATTCATTTATGCTGTGGAATATTGGTTTAATGATACAAAGATGTGTTACATTCTTTTAAGTTGCATTATTTAACTCTGTGAAGCAAAGTTATTTTGCATGTGTAAAACACAAGACTGATCTAACAAAGAGCTAAATAGACAATAGTTTACCAGGAGAAACATAGTTGGGGCTGCCAGACAGAGAAAATAAATGAGAGAGATGAGAGAGAAGAGGAAGAGTGAAAAAAGAAGAAAGGAGGAGTCAAAGGTCCAACTCCCCAAGAACATGGCAGCCATGGAGTAAGAAGAAAGGAAAGACATAGACTAGAGAAAGGTAGAAACACGAGAAAAAACATAGTTGAAGAGAAATGGAATAATTTAAGAAAAGCTGGCTAAGAGTGCAGCAGAGGTCCTAGCCACACCACTTAGCAGTTTAAAGACCCATACAGTCAAAAACAGATATACTATATGCAGTAAAAGAGGTCTAGATGGAGAAACATTTAAATAGGTTACAGTGAGTTTTACAATGTATGTAGGCTTAAGAAAAGAGACGGGGTAAAATAGTTACTAAAAAAAAGTTAAAAACATAACAAAACTCTATAGCTAGAAGTAAAGTAATATAAAAAATAATAAGCCATGTAAATTTTGAAAACACACATGGAGTCTGTATCCTACATATTGCTTTATTGAACTTGAGTTTTTTGACTGCTATAACCAAAGGGCAGCAGGCTGACAGACATGGGATTGTGAACTAGACTGTTAAGTGGAACCAATCTGCTTTAGGTCTATCTTAACCTTTAAAAAGAATTTTTAAAAATTAATTTCCTTGGAGAAGAGCTTTTGTTTTTATTTCTACAAAAAACAAAAACTGTAGATTCCTTCCAGGTTGATAAGTATCAGGTTTGATTGGGCAAGGGCTGCTGATATTGACAGGTGATATATATCAGCAAAAGATATATCTTGTCTGTCAGGACTTGGCAATTATCTCAATATTTACAGGGACCCCTAAAGAAGCCTTCACCCACAGATATCAGGAAACAATTTGGAGAACATGAAACCTATATTCCAAAAAGATGGAGTAGATGGTTGTTGGATATTTGGTGGGTTATGGATGTTTGTTATCATTAAAGAAATATAGCAATATAGGATAAGAAGACAATTATTAAACTCCATTATTTTGCATAGGCATTGATTTTCGTATATTTATACAAATTTAGAGTTATTTTTGTTATAATGTATATATATTTCTACTTTTATTTTGTGTATTGTGCTTATACAGCTCATTTAGAAATACAATGTATAATTAGGATATGGGGTGTGTAGTTAATCTGTACTAATGAGACTTTTAGTTATATCAGATATGTTTTCAAGGTTAAGCAAGTATATTTTAGACAGATAGGTGATTATTAAACACTTAAAATACCTATAGAGTGTGGCAGTTAATATGTTTAATAACCTAAGGTTTTGCATGATAATGAGACACATCTGCTTTTGGCTTCAACAATTTACTTCATAAAAGAATGATGGGAATTGAAGAAACTCCATATGGAGTTTGTTTTCAATGTGGGAAGTATAGCACATAAGAAAAAGACTGTTAAAGTTTGCCAAGAGAAGGTGGAACAGTCCTTCAAGAATCCTGCTTCACAGAAAAGTCTGACAAACATTCTACATGACACAGAGGAAAGTGACTGTCAGACTTTGACAATACAAGGTAGAACAGTCCTTCAAAGTTTCTGCTTCACTGAAAATTATGCCAGATATGCTAGGCATGTAGGCTAAAAATAGATGCCCCAACATTGCAAAGGAACATTGGGGGAATGTCCAGGAAACTAGATGTCTTTGTTGTTAGGTAATATTACATCCATCTGTGATCTTTGGTGGAGATAAAGACTAAATAGAGTTATAGTTTTAGTTAGGCATGATAGAAAATAAATTAGGCATAAAATTTCAGAATCACTAACATAAGATGATTAATGGAGTATTTTATTTTGAATTTGCTAAATACAAAGGATCTGAATTGTAAATGTAACTCTTACTCGATAACTGCTTTTTATATTTATTTATTTGAAGTGGGAGTGTTGTTATCTATCTGTTGCTTTCATTGGTTAATTAATAAAGAAAACTGCTTGGCCTGATAGGGCAGAATTTAAATAGGTGGAGTAGACTGAACAGAATGTTGGGAGAAAGAAAGCCGAGTCAGGCAGTGGCCATGATTCTCCCACCCGACACAGATGCAGGATAAGAATCTCCCAGTTACGCCACACCTCGTGGTTCCATACAGATTATTAAATATGGGTTAAAGCAAGATGTGAGAATTAGCTAATAAGAGGCTAGAACTAATGGGCCAGGCAGTGTTTAAAAGAATACAGTTTCTATGTAATTATTTCAGGTAAAGCTAGCCGGGTGGCGGGAAGTGGCCCGCCGCTCCTACCACTACATTTATTTATTATGTATACAATATTCTGTATGTGTGTATGCCTGCAGGCCAGAAGAGGGTACCAAACCCCATTACAGATGGTTATGAGCCACCATGTGGTTGCTGGGAATTGAACTCAGGATGTTTGGAAGCGCAGGGAATGCTCTTAGCCTCTGAGCCATCTCTATAGCCCCCATAACTGCTTTATTTAAAAAAAATATTCTCAGCTCAAGTTTATTACTTACTAGCTCTTGCATTTTAAGTTAAACCTTATCCCTTATTTACACTCTGCCATGTGGCAGTACCTTTATTAGGTTGACATATTAATTTACTGCTCCTTCTATATCTGACTGGTGATTCCAGACACTGTCCTTCTTCCCAGCATTCATAGATTGGCTATTCC
>NW_026068313.1:107007-117539 GCF_014885135.2 Alexandromys fortis
AGAGATGACAATGAAGGCATTTTTATTTTCTCACACTTTATAATGTTTGTTCTAGTCCATTGCTGTTGTCAACAGAAAGACTGAATTTGCGAATGAGTATTTATCTATGGCCCTTGGTAAAGCCTAGTCTATTCCAAACAACCCTCTTTAATTGGTCAAAAAAAATTGACTTAACACTGAAAGATCTGGAAAATATTTATGTGCAGAAATTCAGACGGTATCAAGAAGATTTATTTTCATATGTAGTCCCAACAATCAGTTTCAACAAAGTTGCTGTTACAGGAGGTCAAACTGTTTCACTTCATACTTTCTGTCATGTATGAGCTGTTTAGTATTAAATATAATATTTTTCCTAAAAGATGTTTATATAAGGCAACTAATGAAATATAATAAAATTGAGAAGGTAGATTATCCTTATGAAGAAAATGTAACTATAAAATGTTTTTTAATAACTTATGAATGTAAATTATTATACTATATAATGCTTTAATTTAAGTATTATACAGTAATAATAAAGATGATAAACAATCATCAAACCATATGCTTGTAGCTTTCTTTCACTCTGAATTGAAAGCAATATAACTCAATAAAGCAAAATGAAATAAATTCAAGTTGATGATTTGAATCTGGTGTGGTGTATAGAGGGGTTATGGAATTGAATCACTTGATACCATCTGGTTAGAACAGTCAGTCAGTTTACAATTATGTGAAACCCGAAAATATTATAGATAGGAACCTATCTACTGCTTTAACTATATACTATTTCTTTTTCTGTTGAGTTCTAAAATACACCTGTGCTGAGTTTTTACTAAGCTCATTGATGTTCAGGTACCAATTTCATACATATTAGTACAAAATCACATAAATCTTGACACTGGTTACCCTATTGTCTTAACTATCTACCATGTAAGCTATATGTGACTTAGAGTGGTTTCATATCTCTGAAAAACACACATGTAAGTAGCATTATACAGACTAAGCAGGTTATATTTAATTTATAATATAATTATAATATAATTTATAATTATATTTAATAATATGCATATATATGCATGAAAACAATGAAAAAGGGACCTTAAATTTGCAAGAAAGATATGAAAGGTATATGGGACAGATTGGAGTGAGGAAAAGGAAGGACGAAACGATGTAATTATTTAATAATCTCAATAATAGAAGAAAAATAAAAATAAAGAAAAACATTATAATTATGTAGTACTGAGTCAAGGTTTGGAAGCATCAAGAGAGCTTGTTTTTACAGAATCAGAAAAATGTGAGTCTTCAGGAAGGCAAAACCAGATGGAATTCATTACTTATGCACCTTAAACTCTCAGAGGAGAGATTGGTGAACAGTAACTCACCTTATTCATAAACATAGGAAGACAAATTATTTTTAAAAATTTAGAATAATTTGTAATGCAAAAGATGTCACTTATTTAGGGCAAATTGGAAATGGTTATCTAAAATAGTGTTCTTCAAATTCATGTGTATATACTTTTCCTAAAGATTTAAGTAAAATGCAGTTTCTGATTCTTTTAAGATAAGACTAAGATGTAAAATTTCCCCCAAAGATTTCTTATATTTCTGGATCCAGAACCAAATTTTGAATAGAGTCTATAATTTTTTTAATGTAGCATTTATCGTAGAAAACTATTTTCCATCACAAAGAAAGGAAGATTCTACCAAATGACTTTTATAATTGCTAATAAGGATGATCTGATAACATATAATGTTTACTGACTGATGATCATAACAAAGAAACTGCACAACATGGTCTGGTAACAAAGAGCTTGTATATTTAAGTTTACTTGTTATTTAATGCAACAACTCCAACGGTGCTTCTAGGAGTTGACATGCTAGCCACATAATTCCATTGACGTCCATCAGGATCCCATCTTTCTACAGTATTTAGATAACTCCATCCATCGTGACCTCCAACAGCATACATTGGTCCTTCAAGTGTGGCTACACCTAAAGGATAGCATAGTATAAAGGGTCATTTACCTATGCCTTATGAAGCACCAAACAACTATTTTGTCTCTGAAATAGTTTTCTGCCCATGTGAGTCATTATTTGATTACATATGAGGCTAAATATGGTATTATTATCGTAGGAAAACTTCCCCTGACAACTATATTTCATGATAAGATACCAATAATCAGATTCTCATTGCTTTTTGTACATTCTTCTCACATATGTGATTTCTAACATGTGTTAGTTTGCATTTTTAAAGCTTGAATTTATTTCTTTTCAGGACATGCACATGCATAAGAATTATAATGATATAACAGATAATAACTACATTGTGTATGAATTAACAGAAACAATTTAACAAAACAAATGGTGAGAAAATTCCAGTCCTGGATCTGACATGTAGTACCATAGTACCATATGAAAGTCTATTGTGCTAAGTAAAGAAATAACTAAGTGGTTAAAAGTGGGTACTGATCTTGCCAAGAACTGGATGAGTTCAGTTATGGCACTCATGTCTGGCAGTTCTCAATAGCCTGCAATTCTGGCTTCAAGAGATCTGATACTTCCTTCTGATCTCCAAGGCACCATTTGCATGTTTGTAAGCCCACATATAGATACATTTGCTTACACATATGTTTTTAAAATCATAAAAGCGTACTTTGTAAAAAAAAGTCAAATACTTCATTTTTTTCAGATACCATAATATTTAAGCACATATAACATAGTAGAGAGAAATCAATGTACCTTGATATATATTCAAGAGAATTAATGTTTTCCAATATTCCACACAACATTACTTATCCATAAACTGTGTAGAAACCTCTGCCTTAATTATGCTTTAGAGTTCTGATCAGCAAAAGTACTAATCATAAATATATTTATCCTGTATTTGCATCCAAAAATCTCTTAATATCTTAGTAAATGCAAATTTGCTTGTTGTGCAGAAGCATAATTTTCTGACAAGAGCTTATAATACTTTACCATTGTCAAAAATTTTACTCCCAACTGAGCTTGAGGAAAGTGTTCTGTTGCATTTTATATTCTCCATAAAATACACCTTCAGAAAATTAACATCTTCTCTGAAATGGAACTCTTTCAAATGTTGGTAGAAGGGACATAGAATTAAAATATAATATTATGTTACAATTAAAGATTTCCATGAGCATTTCAAGTTTGCTTAACCTTCTCAGAACCTTTAAGCCACTGTGATTCTTGGAATATCTCCTTGTAAAGTGCTCCTTGATCTAGTATGAACAGTTTTCCTACATATTTTTGAGAAATTATATAGCATTAAATATCTTACCAAGCCCATGTCTATGTGTTGACATAGGAGGCATCACAACCCAGGTTTTGGTAACTGGATTAAAACATTCTACAGTATTCAAAGTTTTTAAACCATCTCTTCCTCCCACGACATAAAGTTTATTATCAACAACTGCAACTCCAAACTGAAGTCTACGACCACTCATAGTGCCAATATGGAGCCAACTGTTGGTTCTGAGGTCATACTTCTCAATTGTAGTAGTACCTGTTAAAGATGTAATTAGCAATAATAAAAACCAAGTTAAACAATAAGTGTGGTTATTTAATATTATGTGTTCTAATTCACAACATACCATCAGGAAAGAGAGTTGAAATTAATTTAACTAGCTCATGTAACAGTACTAACTGATATATAAGGCAAGGAGTGATAGTTCCACTGCTTTTAAATTAAACTGGAACCCTGAGCAGAAAGTAGTGTATTTGGTTTTGACATCAAAATATGAATTTAATGATAATATTAAATAATACATGAAATAAAATTGTGGGCAATTACAGGTAGTACCAATACATGGTTTATATATATTATGAAAAAGCTTGTATCTTAGTTCTTTTAGTGCATATTTATATAAAATATGGGATGAATTAATATTTCCTTCTATAGCTTATTAAAGCCAGTGAACTGAAATTTTAATTATGCTAATAATTATTTTCTTCTTATTTTCTACAATGTAAGGATTTTCTGTTGTATGTATATAGATGTATATGTGTGTTGAAAATTATTTTAACTGAATTAAACATTAGAGAGAGGACTAAATGATTATGAATTACAATTCATTTCACATATGGTTTTGGCATTATTTCTCCAAAATTTTCATGGTGCTTATGTGAAGAATTGCAGCAGAAGTTATAGAATTTTAAAGAATTACTTCATTGATGAAAGTTTTGTTAAACTTCTGAAATATCAATTTAGTGAAGTAGTATATTCTCACCAGTGAAATAGTAAATTCTAAACTAATATTTTAATGAATTTTTTTACTTCTGTAAACACTGCATTTTGTAATTTACTCAATGTTCCTGCTGAGCATTTTCAGTGAAGGCTGATTCATCACAATGGCTATGAGTATAATGAAAAAACTAAAGTAGACTTAATTAGTATTCATTCCTATAGTTTATCAGAGGGACAAGCAAAACACTTCCCACATGATCTTTACTGGTGGATTTGTAGGAAAAATAGTTCCCTGTAACGATGAAAATAAAGTTAACTTTTGCAGTGTTGTTATTGACAGCTGTAAGGCTATGGTCTAAGAGTATATAAAGGCAAACCTTAGGTGGAGCTTATATTGTCTCTATAGCTAATTTATTTTGATTTAGGTCATCTTTTCTGCACTATAAATGTTTAGATGATACAGTTAAACTTAAATACATACAAATTCCTACATGATTTCAAATACACATTTCTGGAATGTTTTGTTTTTATTTATTACAATTTTCACAAATCATTCTTTTAATTCTTCTGATTTGTTTTATTGTTGGTTTATTCAGTGAAAATTATCATAGCCAATTTAGATTGGAATTCAAAATTAAGCTATACTAATTATTAAGAAAATATAGATAACAATGGAAAGGTAATAGGTTAGGGAATTACACAAGGCTACATTAGCTATCATAGAAAAAAATGAACTCAAAATATCTCGATATCCAGGGTAGTAGGCTAACTACACAAGGTAAGATTTTATTTAACTTCTCTATTGCAATCACAAAAGTTTGGAGAAATACTTTAGAATTTTGAACTTTAAAGACTTTCTCAGTTTCTTTAATCACCATCTCTGATAATTCAACTATTCAAATTTAAATTTTTTACTCAGATCTTGACTACAGTTTCTGATGATGGTTCTTTTATGATAATTTCTAGTCATTAGCATTAGTTTCAGACATTTGTGTGTTGTCTGTATTTAATTGTAGTTCTGTATTTATTATATGATTTAGAACCAAAAATAAATAATAGAGTACTATATTCCTAGACATTAATAGGAATTAATTAGATTCAAAAAGCATCATCAAGGCAACTGAAACAATATACTATAAGAAAAGGCATATATAGCACTGTAATGATAAATGCTTTTCAATATAATACTGATTTATGTAAGCAGACGCTACCCTTTCCACATTTTGTGATTACTACTTAGATTTTGTATCTAATTCTGTACTGTTTTATTGTTGATCATAGGAGCTCACACTGGTTGTTCAAGAACCTGAAACCAGAAAGAGTATAGAGGGTTTTACTGCTCTCCCTTCTAGAATTGTGACAATGGAGATAAAGGAACGAGGACTTCTAGTAAGTATTATTCAGTAACATTTCAAGATTATCAAATCTTAAATTGCCCAAAGTAGAAATAATAGAAGTTCTCTTCAAGTATTATGGTCAGAGTTATGAAGTATTTTCAAAAGTTACTTGATACTACTAGCTCTTATTATTTTCCTAATAGTTGTCAACTTCCCAAAGAGCTTTATATGGTGTTTCTATATAGAGACCCTCAAAATGAAAGGTTTACATGCCTTCAAAACAGAACTGTGGTAAGAGAGTTCAGTTATAAAAAGTTGCTATTTCGTTGATCTTTAGAATCAGACATGAAACTGGATACACTTACAATCATTTCATTGTTTAAAAAAAAACCTCTTCATTTAAGGATAACATAGACAAGAAATACTTGAAAATGATAAGATAGAGCAAATGCAACAAACACACACACACACAAGAGATTTCTATACTGTACCAGAGAAATGGCTCAGTGGATCAAGGTGCTGGCAGCTAAACCTGATGAATAGAGTTTGATCTCAAGGAGACAACTGCTGCCTGTAAATTGCCTTCATATGCACACTGTGACACACATGTGCTCATGATACAATTAATAAATAAAATGAACATAGTCTCAATACCTAGAAATGTTTCCATATTCCAGATTATGTTTTTAAAGATATCACAAACTAGAACCAGAATTTATAGTGCATAGGTACAGCATAAGCCTAGCATAAGTAAAGCACTGAACTGATTCCCAGCACTGAAAGAAAAAATATCTCAACAAATGATAATTGCATTTATGTTTTGCACTTAATACATTCAGTTTTTAATTTAAGTACCAGGAAGCTGTTAATGTTATTCTATTCAGTGCAATAAAGTCAGGGATAGTGGTTTATGTCTGTAATACCAGCACTTGGGAGAATGATGCAGGAGGATTGCCATCACCTTTTAAATCAGCCTAGGATATGGAAGCAATATGTGAAAAATAAGACAATCAAAAAGCAATAAAATGTGAAACTGTCAAACCTGAAATTAATTAGGGTATCCTATAGTATTTGTTATTTTCTGAAGAACGCTAGTTATATGAAGTAGTTCCAGAATTTTGGAAATTATTTCCTCTATAATCTCATTTTCAAATGTGTTAAGTTATATATATATATATATATATATATATATTAGAGTTTATATATTGACAAGCTGATCTATAATATGGCAATGTTTAAAGGTTTTTTGCATTAGAACTGATAAGATGATGAATATTTACTCTCACAAATTGATCAATTTTGCTCTCACAATACTCTGCTAGTTATCATGAAAGCAGACTATTACCAAACATAAATCAGACAGGAGATGAGAAAAGACAATAGAGGGAAATAGACAGACTGAAAGACAGACAGACAGACAGACAGACAGACAGACAGACAGATAGATAGATAGATAGATAGATAGATAGATAGAAAGAAAGATAGATAGAGCTGGATAGATAAATAAAATTTCCCTGTAAAGGTTTGACAGAGAAAACTGAATAGTCAAACCTAATATTGTGTTCTTAAAGTAAAATATCTATTAAGGATTAAGTAAGTCATAATTAACAGATGATAATCCATAAGATAAGGAGGAAAATGAGGTATAAAATAATCATACAAACTACTCTATTTATGAAAATTCAGCTTCTGATACACTTACTTAACAAGGATTTAATAGTCTCCTTATAACGTGGAGGCTGTTAGAAATATCTCTCTCTTCTTTTTTCAAATGGAGGTATTTTCCCAATTAATTAATGTGTTGATTTTACCTTTAGCAGCATCCATACCTCCCACAGCATAAAGTGCCCCCACAGTTGACTTTCTAGGTTTTGTACGAGGGCTTTGCAACATGGATCTTCTCTCAGGCAAGAGATGATACTTCATAGCTTCCATTAATAGCTTCTGACACTCCAGATCATCAGCAAACATCGAACTATTTTCCAGATCTGCTAGTAACTGGAAAGTAACAATGCATGGTACATATATAAGGAGTCCAACATAGAAAGAACATGGTTTATTTCTATAACATGGAATACTAAGTATGAAAACAGACAAGAAAAATATTTGTCAAAAGTAATCAAAGAGACTAGCTATAGCACACAATGCTGAGTACATTCATCTACTGCTTAAGGCTAATTCAAACAGTTCATATTTTTGTGTATTTGGGATATTGGAGATGTCATGGAAACATACTCTGTAAAGATATTATCCCCTACATCTGTACTGTATCTTTATCATTACATCACAACACTATTCTAAAAGCATATGCTTTTTTAAAGTGAGCTAATATATATATATATATATATATATATATATATCTCTGTGTGTGTGTGTGTGTGTGTGTGTGTGTGTTTGTGTGTGTGTGTGTGTGTTTGAATAATTACTAGTCAAGACCAGAAAAAGTGGGTGATAGATATTGCCATTACCTAATACATTACAGGATCCTAAATAACTATGACGAAATATAGGTAAAATATTGTTCCCAAGAGGAACTGCAGAAAACTCAAAGACATATTTCAGAATGCTGATATGTATCATTGGATCCACACTGACATATTATATCAAAAGAAATAGCAAACAAGTTTGCTGGATTAAATTGTTAGTCTTATACCATAAGATTTCTATGACAATTATTTTTCTGGTTAACTTTAGTTCTGTTTTATTTGACTTGTTCTCTGGTGAAGAATATTTTGATTTGCCAGACTAAACTGCAGGCATTTCTTAAACATGATATTTGAAATAGGTTTGAAGATTATGCTATAAAACTTTCCTCTAAAAAACACTTTATAGATTTTTAATGTTCATATATTTTATTTCTTTAGTGTTTGTTTGAAATATTGTGGAAGTCAAAAAATACCGGCCCATTTCAACCTTGTCTGATAGTCAGAGAGTTTGGAGATTTGACAATCATTGTTGCATGCCCTAAGTCAGGAGGTGATTGCTCAGTTCTTTTGAAATTAAAATAGCTTATTCTAGTAAATTCATGCCATTCTGACAGGTGGTCAGGATATGCAAATGTACTTCTGCCCTAACCAACCACCACGCCCCAGCCCCACCCTCTATGATGAGTACAAAAATTGTGAAAAAATAAAAGCTAGAGAATTTCAGGATTTCTGTCACTGGAATGCCCTGCTGTTACTTTCCAAATTTTCTGTCTCGTTATTTTTATGCGTCTTCATATTCTTTACTTATATTTCTTAATTTCCCATGCTTCTACCCTGGTAAGAAGGCTGGTATTTGACAAAATATAATCAATTATCTTAGAAACTCTACATGCCCATCTAATTTCATATTACTAGCAATATTAGGAAATTTTCAAATAAGACATGTTTTAAATGTAAAGCATTACTAAAGTTCAGAGAACAATAGTTGTATGATTAGGTATGACACATCTCCTTATTCTAATATAGAGAAGTTTAAACTAATGCCTCCTGGAAAATACCAAATCTAAATAAAGAGCTCTAAATTTAAGAGCTTTGTATACACAAGTGCTTCCCAGGATTTTTCATGCCTAAAAAATTTAACAAGATGATAGGTGAAAAAGGAAACACTACATTAGAAACAGATTAAATCCAGAGAATTGTTAGTGAATACTTTCAAAATGTTTATTTAAAAGATTCTGGAAAGTCTATGATAAGGAGTAAATTCTTAGACAGATAGAAACCACTAACATTAAATTCAAAGGTTATAAAAAGTGATAATAATAGTATAAAAATAACGTGCCAAAAGATTCAAGCATTATCCAAGTATCTCAGCAAAAAAGAAAAAATTATAATCATTCATTAAAGAATTCTACCAGATCTTTAAAGAATAACTAATATAACTATGTCTTAGAAAATTCAATAAAGCAGAAAGAGAAAGCATTCTACAAAAAATCACACCAAAATAAGGTAGCATTATCCTGAACCTGAAACCAGAAAGGGACACACACAAAAAGTAGAAAAATTTAAGCCAATTTTTTTCCAGAGAAATTAGACACACATTATCTCAATAAAATATTTTCAAATGGTCTTAAAAATATATGAAAACGGACAAACAATATTTTTAAATATGTTTCATTTTCAGTATGTGAAGAAAGTACAATAAATATATATCAACATATGTAAAACAATAAAATAATAGATTCAGGAATAGAAGCCACAAGGTGATTTTAATAGGTATTATAACAATATTGACAACCACAAAAGCCTTCTGTGATCTTCAACACCACTTCAGGATAACAGCCCTAAAGAAATTATGACTAGAAGGAACACACCTCAAAATAATTAATAGGCCAACCAGTTTATAATTAATTTAGGCCTCTGTGTATTTTCTTTGGGACTGAATGGCTGTGGCACCAAGCCGGACAGTAACCTTCACCAACAAATGGTGCAAACGTGGACAACTACGTCCACATAAAACCTGAGAGAATTTGGAAAGTAATTTAAGATAAAAGAACAGAGTTAAGCATGACATTTTGGTGGCAGCATTTTCTTGTGTGAGCTCCATTTGCTAGAAAAAAAAAATGTATCTCATTTAAGAGAGGCTTTCTGACTCAGGTTTAGCTGTAAAACCTTGCAGTTCTTTTAAGAGGCCCACCACAAAACAATTAAATGGTATTTATGGATAGCCAATACCATGCTTCTTGGTGGTTCTAGGGACCTTGAAACACCATACAGTTGTAGCAATAAACATGGCTCCAGCTTCACCATGAAGACAGACTATCAGAAAGCTAAGGAATGGGTTGGATCCAGTTGTCAAATTTATAGCTTTAATCCTAGCCATACCACTTAACAAATTAAACACTCATGAGATCATAAAAGGAGAGATATAGAGTAAAGATAGATTCAGATAAAACAAAACAAAACCAACCTCTAAATGGTTTACAATGTGTTTAAAAATATATGTAGGCTTGGGAGTGAAAAATAAAAGGATAAAGTTGAAAGAGGGAGAGAGAGAGAGAGAGAGAGAGAGAGAGAGAGAGAGAGAGAGAG